>NC_041386.1:520814855-520903128 GCF_002162155.2 Triticum dicoccoides
GCGGCGGCTCGGGCCGCGGGGGCCGTCCCTGGGCCTGGCAGGCCGCGGCGGTGGAGGCGGTGGCTGCGGCACGTGGCAGCACGTGGGTGGCTGGCGGCGGCGTGTCCGGCGCCGGCGGACAATGTCGGGCGCGCGCGAGGGGTGGATCTAGGGTTTGATGAGGGGGATCCGGATTTTGGGGAAGGGGTCTATATATAGACATTGGAGGAGCTAGGAGAGTCCAAATGAGGTGCGGTTTTCGGCCACGCGATCGTGATCGTACGCTCTAGATGATGGAGAAGAGTTAGGTGGGTTTTGGGCCAAAATGGAGGGGTGTTGGGCTGCAACACACACGAGGCCTTTTCGGTCCCTCGGTTAACCGTTGGAGTATCAAACGAAGTCCAAATGATACGAAATTTGACAGGCGGTCTACCGGTAGTAAACCAAGGCCGCTTGGCAAGTCTCGGTCCAATCCGGAAATGTTTAATCCCCACACACGAAAGAAAGCTAGAAATGACCACCGGAGGAGAACGAAGCGCCGGAATGCAAAACGGACAACGGGGAAAATGTTCGAATGCATGAGACGAGCACGTATGCAAATGCAATGCACATGATGACATGATATGAGATGCATGACAACGACAACAACACACGGAGACAAAACCCCGAACCCGAGAAAATAAAATAACTTAAAGCCGGAAACGGCAAGAGTTGGAGTACAAATTGGGAAAGTTACATCCGGGGTGTTACATGCCCATCCTCATAGCCCCCTCCTCCTCCCTCGCCTTCGTCGTGGATGATATCGAGCATCTCCCTTTCCGCGTCATACGATAGCACCCCCACTCTCGGCAGTGCAGCAAATAGTGTGCGGGCACCCATCTTCTCCCCGCCCGCCGTCCTCACCCGGACGAGTTGTGACGAAGAATACTCGAAGAAGAGCGGCGATGTGTTAACATTGATAACATAAGGAACCATACCGGCAGGGCTTGCAAGCTACTTGGCGTCGTAGTATTACGGAGGCTTGTAAGGCTCCGGCCACGGCACTGTCTATACTGTGGGCGCGTTCACCACGCTGCTCACGCCCATCGCCATCACCTGGCCTACCACTTCTCCAGCTTCTCCTTCTTTGTGGCCTTCACTTTGACGTAGCGATTTTGCCGCATCTCCGAGATGATCTTCCGGGTGAGCGTGATGCTTGGATCCTCCGGCACCTCCGCCGGCTCCATCTCTATTAGCTTCTCTGACAATTCCATGTGTCGAAGGCGAAGGGAAGAAGAGGGTGGGATAAAAGAGCGAGAATTGGGCCGATAGAGGCAGGGAGTGGAAGAAGAGAGTGAGGGATTTTGACGCAGAAACAATGCGGGATGCTACAAAAGCACAGGCTCTGCCTTCCTTTTGGGTGGGCCAGGGGGTGGAGAGCAACGGTTCGTGCATCCGGACTCCCGCAAACCTCCCCCACGTTTGTCTCCGATTTGTAGGAGAAAACGCGTCCGGGCCATGACGTGGACCGATACAAGACCACATTTGATGGCTTCCTCGGTCCGGACAGCACGGTCCGGACGGTTGTGGGAGGTTTGCAGGACGGCGTTGGAGATTCCCTAACCCAGTGATGCCAAATACATCAACAAATAGAGTACAAAATATGAACAACTACTGCAGACCCATTACAAGTTATGAAATTAAGAACAACAACTACGTCGACTTCTTCACAACAGCGCCTTGAGAAGGGATAAACGCACTTGTGTTGTTGTGGCACATCCGGCCAGAGATGGCCGGGACATGGATTTTCATCCGGCTTGCCAACACATATGTTTGCTAAAGTATATGTTGGTTTGGTCATGTGGTGGACCGACCAGACTCCTTGATGTTCATGATAGGAATAGAGTTACTAGGGAGATCTTCTTGTTTAAATCTTTCCCAACCTCTTATCCTTTCTCCCTGTTAATCTCCCATGTAATCTTCTCTGATTGTTGGGTTGTGCGCCACATCCTGTAAACCCTACGAGGGACTCCTCCTCGACAGATCAATATAAACCATGCGAGCTCCTTGTCTAGGGGTTGAGACGCTTTACCCATAGCTTAACATGGTATACAGAGCTAGTCCCTTCCATCACATGTAGCCTTGTTAATCCATCAAGTCTGCCTTGTTGTCTTCCACCTCCGCCATCTCCTCTAGCCTCAACAACAACACCTCTGAGCCCCTCACTCGTACCAACTACGTCATATGGCATGCCCAAGCCTGATCTCAGATTATGGTGCGGGCCTATATGGCTACCTTGATCAAACCACCGAAGAACCTCCCAAAACCATTATCACCAAAACCTCAGATGGCAAGGACAGGTCGTTGCAAACCCTACCTATGTCCCCTGGTTGATCCAGGATCAACAAATAGTCGCATACCTTCTCCGAAACCTGTCCTAGTTCAGGTGGCTTCGCTGGAGAAATCACATGCGATATGGAGCGCGTTGGGGAGCATGTTCTCCGCCATGTCTTTGTCGTGTGCGAACAACATTAGGGATGCCCTAACCAATGCGCAGAAGGGGTCCCAATCGGCCTCGGCCTACTTTGTCCACATGAGGTCGCTCTCTGACGAGCTCATGGTTAAGGGAAAATCGATCGGGGAGCCAGAGCATATCTCCTTCATCATAGCCGGACTCGACATGGAGTACCAGCTCATCACATCCACATTGGACATCCGCACCGATCCAATCACCGTCAACCTCCTCTTTTCTCTGGCGGCTAATTTCGACCACTGAGTCGAGATGTTCCACGCCAACGTCAATGGCAGCTTCAACTCGTCTGCAAACATTACTGCCAGAGGCCGGCAAGGAGGCAAGGGTGGCTATCGCAACCAAAAGAATGGTGGCGGTGGTGGATCTCGCGGCGGCGATGGCGGCGGCGGCTACAATGGTGCTGGTGGCAGTGGCTACCAAGGCACCGGTGGCAGCAACTACAATGGCGCTGGTGGTGCTGGCTACGGCGGCGGCCCTCCGCAGCAAAACGGTGGCGGCGGCTACCAAGGGGCTGGTGGTGGCGGCCACTACTACCCTAACAACAACAACAACAACAACAACAACAACAACAACAACAACAACAACAACAACAACAACAACAACAACAACAACAACAACAACAACAACAACAACAACAACAACACCTCTAGGCACCCCCTCCAACAATAACAGGGGCGCAATTTTCAAGGTTATGAGGGGTATGAAGGAAAGTGCCAAATTTGTAAGAAAACAAATCACATTGCAAAATATTACGATTGGTGTTATGATACGTCTCCAACGTATCTATAATTTATGAAGTATTCATTCTATTATTTTATCATTCTTGGATGTTTTACAATCATTTTATGGCAACTTTATATCATTTTTTGGGACTAACCTATTGAACCACTGCCATGTGCCAGTTGTTGTTTTTTCTTGTTTTTTTACATCACATGAAATCAATATCAAACGGAGTCCAAACACCGCGAAACTTTTTGGAGAATTTTGATGGACCAGAAGACACCCAATGGGCCATAACTACACCTTCGAGGTGCCCCGAGGGGGGCCCCGGCGCGCCCTAGTGGGTTGTGCTCACCTCGGTGGCCTCCCGTACCCCTTCTTTGCACTATAAATTCCCAAATATTCCAAAACACTTCACGGTTAACCTAGATCAGAAGTTCCACCGTCGCAAGGCTCTGTAGCCACCGAAAAGCAATCCAGACCCTTTCCGGCACCCTGCCGGAGGGGGGAATCATCTCCGGTGGCCATCTTCATCATCCCGGCGGCCACCACGATGAGGAGGGAGTAGTCCACCCTTGGGGCTGAGGGTTTGTACCAGTAGCTATGTGTTTAATCTCTCTCTCTCTCTCTCTCGTGTTCTTGAGATGTCACAATCTTGATGTCTCGCGGGCTTTGTTAATATAGTCGGATCATATGGTCTTTCCCCTCTCTATCTTGTTGTGATGAATTGAGTTTTCCCTTTGAGATTTCGTTGTTATCGGATTGAATACTTTATGGATTTGAGAGCACTTGATATATGTCTTGCATATGAATACTCGTGGTGAAAATGGGGTATCGTATTGATTCACTTGATATATGTTCTGGCACCCAACTCATGGATTCCCGAGGTGACATTGGGGTAATCTACGCATAGGGGTTGATGCAAGTTCTTGTCTTTGTTTCTTCGGTAGAAATCTTGGGGCACTCTTTGAGGTTCTTTGTGTTGGATTGAGTATTATGAATCTAAAATTATTTAGTGTTATTTTAGTAGAAACTCTTGGATAGATCGATCGAAAAGAATAGCTTTGAGGTGGTTTCGTACCCTACAAACAATTTCTTCATATGTTCTCCGCGAGATAGGAACTTTGAAGTGATTCATCATCACACATTGAGGGGTGGTTATATGATCCAATTATATTAGCATTGTTGAGAGATTGCACTAGCGAAAGTATAGACCCTAGGCCTCATTTTCAAGCATTGCAATACCGTTTTTGTGCCCATTTACTATTTCCTACCTTACTGTTTCTATTTATTCATATTATAAAAATATATTTCTACCATCAATATTACACTTTTATCACCATCTCTTCGCCGAACTAGTGCACCTATACAATTTGCCATTGTATTAGGTGTGTTGGGGACACAAGAGATTTCTTGTATTCGATTGCAGGGTTGTTTGAGAGAGACCATCTTCATCCTACGCCTCCCACAGATTGATAAACCTTAGGACATCCACTTGAGGGAAAATTGCTACTTTCCTACAAAACTCTACGCTTGGAGGCCCAACACGAGTCTATAAGAATAAAGTTGCATAGTAGACATCAAGCTCTTTTCTGGCCCCGTTGCCGGGGAGGTGAGTGCATGAAGGTATATCTTTAGATCTTGCAATTGAATCTTTTAGTTTCTTGTTTTATCACTAGTTTGGTTTATAAAAATAAAACTACATATAAAATGGAATTCAGGTTGCATCATATTATTGATCATATTTATAATATCTTTCTTAAAAATGATGGTTCGGAAAATTGTGCTCAATTGTTAAAGAAGAAGTCAATAGAATGTTTGGCATAAAATATTTGAATGATGAGCATGATTGCAATGTTGTTAGTATGAATTCTTTGAATATCCAAAATGCTAATGATGATTCCACAGGTCATGACAAAAATGTTTCTTATACGCATGTAAATTTTTGTGGAGTGCATAAAGTTTGTGAAGGCGTGCCTTATAGGGAAGATAGATTTTGCAAGAAGCATAAACATGATAGAACCAATTCTCTGCTCAAAGTGATAGATGAATTTGCTACAAAATTATGTTCTCTTTGTCCTATTACTTGTGAACTTTGCAATAAGGTTGGTGATCTTAATTTCCAATGCATAATTTTTCATGATCGAATCGTGTACAAATATTGCAATAACTTGATCACCCTAGAACTTTATAATGAACTTTGTTTATTCTTGGGGAGTGAAGAATTGACATATAAAAATATTTGGTTTGAAGTATTCATTCTCATGGACTACATTGAAACTAAACTAAAAAATATCTATATCTTCTGCATGGTAAATTGCAATGAGAATGCTTATATTGCTAACTATAGAAAGATGGGGAAAACAATAAAATATAAAAGGAATACTAATGAAGGGGTAAAGATTTCTACTTTCCCTCCTATTGTCTCTCATGATGAAATAGATAACAAGGAGGAGCTTCCTATCCAATCAATCTCTTCAACAAGAAGCTTGAAAAAATTAATTAAATCCACACATGATGTGGTGAAGAAGAAGAAAAGTAGAAGAAAGAATAGAGGTAAAAAGGTATCTCTCACAAATAGTGTTGCTCCTATTTTTGTTGTGCCTCATGAAAATGAATCAAAAATAATTGTGGAAGATGATGAACTTGATGAAAATATTGCTTCTTTGTCTTATGGCACAATGTCCGAAAGCACTATTGATGATGATTTTGTTATGCCCATTGCTTGTTGTGATGATTATGATTGGGAAGATAATGATACTTATTATGATCTTGGAAATCTTTTTGGCACCTACTTGGGGAATTATGATGATAGTAATTGTTATACCGTTGGTGCTATTCATACTTTTAATGATGAGAGTGATTATGCTTATGATATGCCAAGCCACGAGCTTGGGGATGCTATGTTTGATGAGAATGACATGTTTGAGAATTTATTTGCTGCAATTAATGTTTGTCCCAAGCTTGGGGATGCTATGCTTAATGGAGATGATCTTTTTTGTCCCCTTACTTTGAATGATCAAATTTGCTATGATGATTGCATGCCTCCCACGTATGATGATTATTGTGATGACACTTATGTTATAAAAAGTAGTGATACTTATTGTCATAATTTTGAATATTCTTTTTGATGTGGAGCATCCCAAGGTCATCCCCATGGACCTACCATCGTCTCACCAAGTGCCTAGCGGACCCATGACACGAGCACGTGCAAGAGCTCTCGAAACCGAGGTGACATCTCTCCTCTCACATTTCCACTTCGATGCACATGAGACATGGCTACTTCCTCAAACGGAGACATTGTGCATACTCAGGTATCAAGGAGTTGGCCATGAAGAATCTAAGGAGCAAGGAGGATCAGAAGAGGAAGATGGACGTGAAGACGGGGAAGAAGGAGAGTTGCGGAAGAAGTCCTAGCCACCGGACGATCGGTCGGGACCGAACGTCCGGCGCCTGAAGCCCCAGCCGAGCTACAGCGAGCGAACGTCCGGCCTGGACCGGACAACCGGTGCCTCTGCACCCGAGCCAAACGAGCAGAAATCCGGCGCCACCGGACGTCCAGCGGCCGGATTGTTGGAAATATGCCCTAGAGGCAATAATAAATTAGTTATTATTATATTTCCTTGTTCATGATAATCGTTTATTATCCATGCTATAATTGTATTGATAGGAAACTCAGATACATGTGTGGATACATAAACAACACCATGTCCCTAGTAAGCCTCTAGTTGACTGGCTCGTTGATCAATAGATGGTTACGGTTTCCTGACCATGGACATTGGATGTCGTTGATGACGGGATCACATCATTAGGAGAATGATGTGATGGACAAGACCCAATCCTAAGCATAGCACTAGATCGTGTAGTTCGTATGCTAAAGCTTTTCTAATGTCAAGTATCATTTCCTTAGACCATGAGATTGTGCAACTCCTGGATACTGTAGGAGTGCTTTGGGTGTGCCAAACGTCACAACGTAACTGGGTGGCTATAAAGGTACACTACGGGTATCTCCGAAAGTGTCTGTTGGGTTGGCACGAATCGAGACTGGGATTTGTCACTCCGTGTGACGGAGAGGTATCTCTGGGCCCACTCGGTAGGACATCATCATAATGTGCACAATGTGACCAAGGAGTTGATCATGGGATGATGTGTTACGGAACGACTAAAGAGACTTGCCGGTAACGAGATTGAACAAGGTATCCGGATACCGACGATCGAATCTCGGGCAAGTATCGTACCGATAGACAAAGGGAATTGTATACGGGATTGATTAAGTCCTTGACATCGTGGTTCATCCGATGAGATCATCGTGGAACATGTGGGAGCCAACATGGGTATCCAGATCCCGCTGTTGGTTATTGACCGGAGAACGTCTCGGTCATGTCTGCATGTCTCCCGAACCCATAGGGTCTACACACTTAAGGTTCGATGACGCTAGGGTTATAAAGGAAGTTTGTATGTGGTTACCGAATGTTGTTCGGAGTCCCGGATGAGATCCCGGATGTCACGAGGAGTTCCGGAATGGTCCGGAGGTAAAGATTTATATATGGGAAGTCTTGTTTTGGTCACCGGACAAGTTTCGGGGTCACCGGTATTGTACCGGGACCACCGGAAGGGTCTCGGGGGTCCACCGGGTGGGGCCACCTGCCCCGGGGGGCCACATGGGCTGTAAGGGGGTGCGCCTTGGCCTATATGGGCCAAGGGCACCAGCCCCAAGAGGCCCATGCGCCAAGGGATAAGGAAAGGAAGAGTCCTAAAGGGGGAAGGCACCTCCGAGGTGCCTTGGGGAGGATGGACTCCTCCTAGCCGCACCCTTCCTTGGAGGAAGGGCCAAGGCTGCGCCTCCCCCCCTCTCCCTTGCCCCTATATATATGTGGGGGTGGGAGGGCAGCCATACCAATGTTCTGGTGCAGCCCTCCCCCTCTCCCAAGTCCTTCTCCTCTCCCGTGGTGCTTGGCGAAGCCCTGCAGGATTGCCACGCTCCTCCACCACCACCATGCCATTGTGCTGCTGCTGGATGGAGTCTTCCTCAACCTCTCCCTCTCTCCTTGCTGGATCAAGGCGTGGGAGACATCGTCGGGCTGTACGTGTGTTGAACACGGAGGTGCCGTCCGTTCGGCACTAGGATCTCCAGTGATTTGGATCACGACGAGTACGACTCCATCAACCCCGCTCTCTTGAACGCTTCCGCATAGCGATCTACAAGGGTATGTAGATGCACTCTCCTTCCCCTCATTGCTAGTCTTTCCATAGATAGATCTTGGTGACACGTAGGAAAATTTAGAATTTCTGCTACGTTCCCCAACAGTGGCATCATGAGCTAGGTCTATGCATAGTTACTATGCACGAGTAGAACACAAAGTAGTTGTGGGCGTTGATTTTGTTCAATATGCTTGCCGTTACTAGTCTTATCTTGATTCGGCGGCATCGTGGGATGAAGCGGCCCGGACCAACCTTACACGTATGCTTACGTGAGACCGGTTCCACCGACTGACATGCACTAGTTGCATTAGGTGGCTGGTGGGTGTCTGTCTCTCCCACTTTAGTCGGATCGGATTCGATGAAAAGGGTCCTTATGAAGGGTAAATAGCAATTGGCATATCACGTTGTGGTTCTTGCGTAGGAAAGAAACATTCTTGCTAGAAATCCATAGCAGCCACGTAAAACATGCAAACAACAATTAGAGGACGTCTAACTTGTTTTTGCAGGGTATGCTATGTGATGTGATATGGCCAAAAGGATGTGATGAATGATATATGTGATGTATGAGATTGATCATGTTCTTGTAATAGGAATCACGACTTGCATGTCGATGAGTATGACAACCGGCAGGAGCCATAGGAGTTGTCTTAATTTATTTATGACCTGCGTGTCAACATAAACGTCATGTAATTACTTTACTTTATTGCTAACCGTTAGCTGTAGTAGTAGAAGTAATAGTTGACGAGACAACTTCATGAAGATGCGATGATGGAGATCATGGTGTCATGCCGGTGACAAGATGATCATGGAGCCCCAAGATGGAGATCAAAGGAGCTATATGATATTGGCCATATCATGTCACTATTATTTGATTGCATGTGATGTTTATCATGTTTATGCATCTTGTTTGCTTAGAACGACGGTAGTAAATAAGATGATCCCTCATAATAATTTCAAGAAAGTGTTCCCCCTAACTGTGCACCGTTGCGACAGTTCGTTGTTTCAATGCACCCCGTGATGATCGGGTGTTTGATTCAAACGTTCACATACAACGGGTGTAAGACAGATTTACACATGCAAACACTTAGGTTGACTTGACGAGCCTAGCATGTGTATAGTCATGGCCTCGGAACACAGAAGACCGAAAGGTCGAGCATGAGTCGTATAGAAGATACGATCAACATGAAGATGTTCACCGACGTTGACTAGTCCGTCTCACGTGATGATCGGACACGGCCTAGTTGACTCGGATCATGTAATCACTTAGATGACTAGAGGGATGTCTATCTGAGTGGGAGTTCATAAGATGAACTTGTTTATCCTGAACATAGTCAAAAGGATTTCTCAAATTATGTCATAGCTCGCCCTTCAGTTCTACTGTTTAGATATGTTCCTAGAGAAAAATTTAGTTGAAAGTTGATAGTAGCAATTATGCGGACTAGGTCCGTAAACTGAGGATTGTCCTCATTGCTTCTTAGAAGGCTTATGTCCTTAATGCACCGCTCAGTGTGCTGAACCTCGAACTTCGTCTGTGGATGTTGCGAACATCTGACATACACGTTTTGATAACTACGTGATAGTTCAGTTAAACGGTTTAGAGTTGAGGCACCGAAGACGTTTTTGAAACATCGCGAAACATATGAGATGCTTCGAGGGCTGAAATTGGGATTTCAGGCTCGTGCCCACGTCAAGAGGTATAAGACCTCAGACAATTTTCTTAGCCTGCAAACTAAGGGAGAAAAGCTCAATTGTTGAACTTGTGCTCAGATTGTCTGAGTACAACAATCGCTTGAATCGAGTGGGAGTTGATCTTCCAGATGAAATAGTGATGGTTCTCCGAAGTCATTACCACCAAGCTGCTAGAGCTTCGTGATGAACTATGATATATCAGGGACATATACGATGATTCTTGAGATATTCGTGATGTTTGACACGAAAGTAGAAATCAAGAAGGAGCATCAATTGTTGATGGTTGGTGAAACCACTAGTTTCAAGAAGGGCAAGGGTACACAGGGATACTTCATGAAACGGCAATTCAGCTGCCGCTCTAGTGAAGAAACCCAAGGTTGAACCCAAACCCGAGACTGAGTGCTTCTGTAATAAAGGGAACAGCCACTGGAGCAAAATTACCCTGGATACTTGGTAGATGAGAAGGCTGGCAAGGTCGATAGAAGTATATTGGATATACATTGTGTTGATGTGTACTTTACTAGTACTCCTAGTAGCACCAGGGTATTAGGTACCGGTTCGGTTACTAACTGTTAGTAACTTGAAATAAAAGCTACGGAATAAACGGAGACTAGCTAAAAGGTGAGATGACGATATGTGTTGGAAGTATTTCCAAGGTTGATAAAATATCGTACGCTCCCTCTACCATCGAGATTGGTGTTTGCGTTGAGCATAAACATGATTTGATTATGTCTATCGCAATACGGTTATTCATTTAAGGAGAATAATGGTTACTCTGTTTATTTGAATAATACCTTCAATGGTCTTGCACCTAAAATGAATGGTTTGTTGGATCTCGATCATAGTGATACACATGTTCATGCCAAAAGATATAAGATAGTAATAACAGTACCACCTACTTGTGGCACTGCCACGTAAGTCATATCGGTATAAAACGCATGAAGAAGCTCCATGTTGATGGATCTTTGGGCTCACTCGTTTTTGAAAAGTTTGAGACATGCGAACCATGTCTATTGGTGTATATGCATGAAGAAACTCCATGCAGATGGACCGTTTGAACTCACTTGTTTTTGAATCACTTGAGACATGCAAATCATACCACATGGGCAAGATGACTGAAAGCCTTGGTTTTAGTAAAATGGAACCAGAAAGCAACTTCCTGGAAGTAATACATTTTGATGTGTGCAGTCCAATGAGTGCTAAGGCGTGTAGTGGATATCGTTATGTTCTTACTTAACAGATGATTTGAGTAGATGTTGAGTATATTTACTTGATGAATCACGAGTCTGAATTATTGAAAGGTTCAAGTAATTTCAGGGTGAAGTTGAAAGATCGTCGTGACAAGAGGATAAAAGATCTATGATATGATCATAGAGATGAATATCTGAATTACGAGTTTGGCACAGAATTAAGACATTGTGGAAATTGTTTCACAACTAATACAGCCTGGAACACCATAGTGTGATGGTGTGTCCGAACATCATAACTGCACCCTATTGGATATGATGCATACCATGATGTCTCTTATCGAATTACCACGATAGTTTATGGGTTAGGCATTAGAGACAGCCGCATTCACTTTAAATAGGGCACCACGTAATTCCGATGAGATGACACCGAAACCTAAGCTATCATTTCTTGAAAGTTTGGGGCTGTGATGCTTATGTGAAAAAGTTTCAGGCTGATAAGCTCGAACCCAAAGCGGATAAATGCATCTTCATAGGACACCCAAAACAGTTGGGTATACCTCCTGTCTCAGAACTGAAAGCAATAAGGGATTGTTTCTAGAATCGGGTCCTTTCTCGAGGAAAAGTTTCTCTCGAAAGAATTGAGTGGGAGGATGGTGGAGACTTGATGAGGTTATTGAACTGTCACTTCAACTAGTGTATAGCAGGGCACAAAGAGTTGTTCCTGTGGCACCTACACCAATTGAAGTGGAAGTTTATGATATTGATCATGAGACTTCGGATCAAGTCACTCCCAAACCTCGTAGGACGACAAGGATGTGTACTACTTCAGAGTGGCGCGTAATCCTGTCTTGGAAGTCATGTTGCTAGACAACAATGAACCTACGAGCTATGGAGAAGCGATGGTGGGCCCGGATTCCGATAAATGGCTCAAGGCCATAAAATCCAAGAGAGGATCCATATATGAAAACAAAGTGTAGACTTTGGGAGAACTACTTGATGGTCGTAAGGCTGTTAAGTACATATGGATTTTAAAAGGAAGACGGACAATGATGGTAAGTATCACCATTAAGAAAGCTCGACTTGTCGTTAAGATTTTTTTTCGACAAGTTCAAGGAGTTGACTATGATGAGACTTTCTCACTCGTAGCGATGCTAAGAGTCTACTGGAATTATATTAGCGATTACTGCGTTATTTATGAAATCTTGCAGATAGGATGTCAAAACATTGTTTCCTCGACGATTTTTCTTGAGGAAAGGTTGTATGTGATACAACCGGAAGGTTTTGTCAATCCTGAAAGATGCTAATAAGTATGCAAAGCTCCAGCTGTCCTTCTAAGGACTGGAGTAAGCATCTCGGAGTTGGAATGTATGCTTTGATGAGATGATCAAAGTTTTGGGTTTATACAAAGTTTATGAGAAACTTGTATTTCCAAAGAAGTGAGTGGGAGCACTATAGAATTTCTGATGAGTATATGTTCTTGACATATTGTTGATCAGAAATGACGTAGAATTTCTGGAAAGCATATAGGGTTATTTGGAAAGTGTTTTTCAATGGAAAGCCTGGATTAAGCTACTTGAGCATTGAGCATCAAGATCTATAAGGATAGATCAAAACGCTTAATAGTACTTTCAAATGAGCACATTCCTTGACATGATCTTGAAGGTGTTCAAGATGAATCAGTCAAAGAAGGAGTTCTTGTCTGAGTTGTAAGGTATGAAGTTAAGACTTAAAGCTCGACCACGGCAGAATAGAGAGAAAGGACGAAGGTCGTCTCCTATGCTTAAGACATAGGCTCTACAGTATGCTATGCTGTGTACCGCACCTGAAGTGTGCATTGCCATGAGTCAGTCAAGGGGTACAAGAGTGATCCAAGAATGGATCACAAGACAGCGGTCAAAGTTATCCTTAGTAACTAGTGGACTAAGGAATTTTCTCGATTATGGAGGTGGTAAAAGAGTTCGTCGTAAACGGTTACGCCGATGCAAACTTTGACACTAATCCAGATTATTCTGAGTAGTAAACTGGATTTGTATAGTAGAACAGTTATTTGGAATAGCTCCAAATAGAACGTGGTAGCTGCATCTAGGAGATGCCATAGAGATTTGCGAAGTACATACAGATCTGAATGTTGCAGACCCGTTGACTAAAACCTCTCTCACAAGCAACATGATCAAACCCAGAACTCATTGAGTGTTAATCACATAGTGATGTGAACTAGATTATTGACTCTAGTAAACTCTTTGGATGTTGGTTACATGGCGATGTGACCTGTGAGTGTTGATCACATGGCGATGTGAACTAGATTATTGACTCTAGTGCAAGTGGGAGACTGTTGGAAATATGCCCTAGAGGCAATAATAAATTAGTTATTATTATATTTCCTTGTTCATGATAATCGTTTATTATCCATGCTATAATTGTATTGATAGGAAACTCAGATACATGTGTGGATACATAAACAACACCATGTCCCTAGTAAGCCTCTAGTTGACTGGCTCATTGATCAATAGATGGTTACGGTTTCCTGACCATGGACATTGGATGTCGTTGATGACGGGATCACATCATTAGGAGAATGATGTGATGGACAAGACCCAATCCTAAGCATAGCACTAGATCGTGTAGTTCGTATGCTAAAGCTTTTCTAATGTCAAGTATCATTTCCTTAGACCATGAGATTGTGCAACTCCCGGATACCGTAGGAGTGCTTTGGGTGTGCCAAACGTCACAACGTAACTGGGTGGCTATAAAGGTACACTACGGGTATCTCCGAAAGTGTCTGTTGGGTTCGCACGAATCGAGACTGGGATTTGTCACTCCGTGTGACGGAGAGGTATCTCTGGGCCCACTCGGTAGGACATCATCATAATGTGCACAATGTGACCAAGGAGTTGATCACGGGATGATGTGTTACGGAACGAGTAAAGAAACTTGCCGGTAACGAGATTGAACAAGGTATCGGGATACCGGCGATCGAATCTCGGGCAAGTATCGTACCGATAGACAAAGGGAATTGTATACGGGATTGATTAAGTCCTTGACATCGTGGTTCATCTGATGAGATCATCGTGGAACATGTTGGAGCCAACATGGGTATCCAGATCCCGCTGTTGGTTATTGACCGGAGAACGTCTCGGTCATGTCTGCATGTCTCCCGAACCCGTAGGGTCTACACACTTAAGGTTCGATGACGCTAGGGTTATAAAGGAAGTTTGTATGTGGTTACCGAATGTTTTTCGGAGTCCCGGATGAGATCCCGGACGTCACGAGGAGTTCCGGAATGGTCCGGAGGTAAAGATTTATATATGGGAAGTCCTGTTTTGGTCACCGGACAAGTTTCGGGGTCACCGGTATTGTACCGGGACCACCGGAAGGGTCCCGGGGGTCCACCGGGTGGGGCCACCTGCCCCGGGGGGCCACATGGGCTGTAAGGGGGTGCGCCTTGGCCTATATGGGCCAAGGGCACCAGCCCCAAGAGGCCCATGCGCCAAGGGATAAGGAAAAGAAGAGTCCTAAAGGGGGAAGGCACCTCCGAGGTGCCTTGGGGAGGAGGGACTCGTCCTAGCCGCACCCTTCCTTGGAGGAAGGGCCAAGGCTGCGCCTCCCCCCCTCTCCCTTGCCCCTATATATATGTGGCGGGTGGGAGGGCAGCCATACCAATGTTCTGGTGCAGCCCTCCCCCTCTCCCAAGTCCTTCTCCTCTCCCGTGGTGCTTGGCGAAGCCCTGCAGGATTGCCACGCTCCTCCACCACCACCACGCCGTTGTGCTGCTGCTGGATGGAGTCTTCCTCAACCTCTCCCTCTCTCCTTGCGGGATCAAGGCGTGGGAGACATCATCGGGCTGTACGTGTGTTGAACGCGGAGGTGCCGTCCGTTCGGCACTAGGATCTCCGGTGATTTGGATCACGACGAGTACGACTCCATCAACCCCGTTCTCTTGAACGCTTCCGCATAGCAATCTACAAGGGTATGTAGATGCACTCTCCTTCCCCTCGTTGCTAGTCTCTCCATAGATAGATCTTGGTGACACGTAGGAAAATTTTGAATTTCTGCTACGTTCCCCAACACGGATGACCGACCTCTTCCAGAAATCCGCTACACCAGCATCTGAGCCAGAACGAGCGGACGATCGGTGACCACCGGACGTCCAGCCGCCAATGAGACATCGCACGACCGGTCCACAGCGGATGTCCGGTACCTGGCTGTGTCCAGTTTTGGGCCCAAAGCCCATGTACCCCCTCGTTTTGCCCCCCATTTGCACTAAGACTATAAATAGACCTCCTATTCATCCTAGCTAGGGTTAGCATTGGTTTAGCTCATATTTAGAGATAGAGCATTGCTCATCCACATTGGATCTACTCCACGAGAGAGAGCGAGGCCCCTCTTCGGAGAAGATCCCTTTGGATTCAAGACCCCTCTAAGGGAAGATCCCCCTGTGGATTCAAGACCTCCTCACGAAAAAGATCGGCTACCTTTGTATCGTCCTTAGTTGTCCGTGGATTGTGTGATCTCTTATGTACTCGAGGATCTAGCATATGTGTGACTATTTCTTGTTGGTTTAGTGATTTTCTCGTGTTTCCCCTCGTGTTCTCCCTCGTGTTCTTCGTGTTCATCGCGGGATCCACTCCTTTCGTGAAAGATCGGGCGATTAGGGTTCCACCCTACATCATCTTGGTATCTAGAGCCATGTTGATCACGATTTCGGGGCCTCCCCGTTGTGTTGCTAGCCTAGTTTTTGTTGATTTTGTCCCTAATTCGAAAATTCCCCACAAAAATAGCCCCAATTTTTTGTGATTTGATGGTGTGTTGAAATTTTGTTGGATTTGATCTGTGGATTTGCTTTGTTTTGAGTGGATCTAGCTTTTCCCCCCTTTCCCCACCCTTTCCATCCACGAAATCGCCCGGATTCGATGAATTTCACCTCATCCACCCCGCCCACGTGCAGTTCATCCCATGCCCGAACAGTGCCCAGGCACCGGACATCCACTCGCCACCGGACGTCCGACGACCGGACGACCGCTCACCACCAGACGTCCAAAGTACCCTAACGAAACTGATTTTTTTTTTCAGTTTTCATCACCACCACCGCCCCACTTTTGCATACGCACTCCCACCACCTATACACCATCACCACTTCCGCATACCACCACCATTGCTTACCTGTTTCGCACTCTGACATGTGTTGCCACATCGAGCTTTGAGAATTTGAGTTGCGGTTCCGTGTCCTTTTGTGTTTCGGCTATCTAGGTACGGTTCGACATCAACATCACCGCCGCTCATCTTCGCCATGGACGTTTCATCAACAACGACCACATCGGCTACATCTTGGTATTCGTGCCATCATTTTTACACCATACCGTAAGCAAGAACGGTAACCTCGTCTTGGTATCATGATACATCATTCTTGCCATTACATTGATAGACATCATAGCCTTACTCCTTTGCATTGCTTACCCATCGAGACTAGCTTTTGAGTATTGCCGACAACTAGACTTGTGCACATTAGTGATCATACTTCCCATAGCATACATACATCATTGGTGCATATATTGGTATCATCTGTTGTGTCACAAAGTTGTCATCGCATACTGATACGTCTTCGTCGTATCTATAATTTTTGATTGTTCCATGCCAATATTCTACAACTTTTATATACTTTTTGCAACTTTTTATACTATTTTTGGGACTAACATATTGATCCAGTGCCCAGTGCCAGTTTCTGTTTGTTGCATGTTTTTTGTTTCATTGAATATCCATATCAAACGGAGTCCAAACGGGATAAAAACTGACAGAGATTTTTTTTGGAATATATATGATTTTTGGGAAGAAAAATCCACGCGAGACGATGCCCGAGGGGGCACGAGGCAGGGGGCGCGCCCCTGACCCTCGTGGCCACCCCGTAAGGCGGTTGATGCCCTTCTTTCGCCGCAAGAAAGCTAATATCTGGATAGAGATCGTGTTAAAATTTCAGCCCAATCGGAGTTACGGATCTCCGGGAATATAAGAAATGGTGAAAGGGTAGAATCTGAGAACGCAGAAACAAAGAGAGACAGAGAGACAAATCCAATCTCGGAGGGGCTCTCGCCCCTCCCATGCCACGGAGGCCATGGACCAGAGGGGAAACCCTTCTCCCATCTAGGGAGGAGGTCAAGGAAGAAGAAGAAGAAGGGGGCTCTCTCCCACTCGCTTCCGGTGGCACCGGAGTGCCACCGGGGGCCATCATCATCACCGCAATATTCACCAACAACTTCACCGCCATCATCACCAACTCTCCCTCCCCCTCTATGCAGCAGTGTAACCTCTCTCTTACCCGCTGTAATCTCTACTTAAACATGGTGCTCAATGCTATATATTATTTCCCAATGATGTATGGCTATCCTATGATGTTTGAGTAGATCCGTTTTGTCCTATGGGCTATTTGATGATCAAGATTGGTTTGAGTTGCATGTTTTATTATTGGTGCTGTCCTATGGTGCTCTCCGTCTTGCGCAAGTGTGAGGGATCCCCTATGTAGGGTGTTGCAATACGTTCATGATTCGCTTATAGTGGGTTGCGTGAGTGACTGAAACACAAACCCGAGTAAGGGGGTTGTTGCGTATGGGATAAAGAGGACTTGATGCTTTAATGCTATGGTTGGGTTTTACCTTAATGATCTTTAGTAGTTGCAGATGCTTGCTAGAGTTCCAATCATAAGTGCATATGATCCAAGTAGAGAAAGTATGTTAGCTTATGCCTCTCCCTCATATAAAATTACAATAATGATTACCGGTCTAGTTATCGATTGCCTAGGGACAAATAACTTTTTCGTAACAAAAAGCTTTTTACTAAAACTAACTTAGTTGTGTCTTTATCTAAACAAACCCTACTTTTTATTTACTTGCTCTTCATTATCTTGCAAACCTATCCAACAACACCTTCAAAGTACTTCTAGTTTCATACTTGTTCTAGGTAAAGCGAACGTCAAGCGTTCGTAGAGTTGTGTCGGTGGTCGATAGAACTTGAGGGAATATTTGTTCTACCTTTAGCTCCTCGTTGGGTTCGACACCCTTACTTATTGAAAACTGTTGCGATCCCCTATACTTGTGGGTTATCACATACACAATTGCTATCTTGGTTCGTCAAGCATTGCATGAGAAAAGAGCTCAAACAACAAAGAGCCAAACAAGCTTTTAAGCAAAAGGGAAAGATAAGCAAAGAGCTTTTAAGCAAGAACCATAGCATCATACAACATTAAGATTGCCATACTAGATCATCCTGGATCATATCATAGAAACACCTTCCATAGAGCATACTTGGGATAGAAGTCGTTGCATTTTTGCTTAGTAGGTTGTGCACAAGTCTTTGTATCCGCCTATTGTGCAATCGTGCTAGCGTCTCTCTAGTGTTGTGCAACAAGAGCACTTTTGTGGATTCCACATTTTGGCTCATCCTTGGTTGCACGACCCCACTTATCTTTTTGCGTGTGTGTTTCCGTGTACCTTATATTGCTTGGTCTACTTGTTACATTGCAAACTTGTGAATCTTTTCCAACATTATTGAAGCTCACTTACAATTGCATCAAATTTTGTGCCACCATCCTAACCAAGCTCCACCATAAGCTTTTACTTGTGTAGGTGTGAGAAGCCGACAAGAATTGGTACCAATTGTGCTATTTCCTTGTCCATGTTGGAGTGATCACTGATCCACCTTCAACTTAGGTCAAGGTACATTTAGTATTTGTTCTTCTCTTTCTACCACTCACATTTTTCTCTTGGAATGATGGATAGGCCAAGTACTTCTACCAACCCACTCTTCATTGAGCACGATGACGACATGAACTCCTACGTCACCAAGAGCCACCTCTTTGGCGCACAACGTGCTTTGCATCAAGATCAACAAGCAATGAGTGAACGCATCGACAACCTCACCGCCGACTTGCGACTCTCCGAGCAACGTACAAGGGACTACTTCAACCATAAGCTCGACGATCACAAGCAAGAAAACGACGCAAGAATGGACGCGCTTTGTTGCTCAACCGCTCTTCTTCCACTTCGTCCTCATCAAGACAGAGCCGCTCAAGTTGACACTCCGACTTCACCCTCTCCGGCTCAAGTACACCGACATGGAACACTCTTCGACGTGCCGCGCACAACGATCATCAAGCAAGCCTTAATCCTCTATGCGACACCAACTCTCAAGAGCACTGACAACGTCAAATCCAAGCGGCTTTCGCGCTAGCACGAGAACGTCAATGACAACGCCAACATGAAGAGGAAGAGCGAGCGCGTCTCCAACAAGATGGACAAGATGCCGAGGCTCAAAGACAAGAACAACAACTCCGTGAAGCTCAAGCACTTGAGGTGCAACAAGCTCTCCAAGATTCAAGTCAAGCCGTAGCCAACCGAGGCCGACAAGCTCGTGGACATGAAGAAACACTTCGCGAAGAAGCTCACGAACAAATATTTCAAGCTCGCATGCATTGTCAAGTTCCTCAAGTTCCTCCTCGAGCTCGACAAGCCCCTCCACAAGCTCCTCAAGGACATCAAGTTCACCAAGAGCACGAAGACAACGGGAATCCTCCACGACAAGAGCAACATGAGGTTGACAACCCTCCTCCCCAAGAGCAACACGAGCTTGACAATCATCAACAACATGGGCGTCATCATCCTCGACCCTAACACAATGAAGAGCAACGCTACAGCAAGCTAAAGTTCACCATGCCCAAGTTCAATGGAAGCAACGATCTTGAAGAGTACCTTTCAAGGGCATTGAAGGTCGACAAAATCTTCCATTTGCACAACTATGAAGAAGAGAAGAAGATCGCGATGGCATCCTTGAGTTCCAAGAATATGTCCTCATTTGGTGGGAACAAGTAATACAGCACCGTGAGGCAAGAGATGAACCACCCATCACTACTTGGGCGCAAATGAAGGATGTCATGAGAGCACGCTTCGTGCCTACCTACTACAACCGCGACCTCTTCAAGAAACTCCAACTACTCAAGCAAGGAACCAAGAGCGTTGAAGAGTACTACAAGGAGATGGAGATTACCATGATACGAGCCAATGTCATGGAATATGATGAGAAAACTATGGCACGTTTCTTGAATGGACTCAACCACCCTATCAGGAAGATTGCCGACTTCCAACCATACTCGAACCTCATCGAGCTAGTGCATCAAGCTACCAAAGCGGAACGTCAAGTGCAAGATGATTACAAGTATGCCAAATTCTCATCCAAGTCATACGGCTTCTCCAACACCCAAGCTTCAACGACTCCAACACCGTCTACCAAGCCTTCTACAAGGAACATCGACAAGTCGAGTTCCAAGAAAGCTTCGTCAACTCCAAGTCATCCTCCTACAACGAGCAACTTCAAGCTGAGAGCTTCATCATCATCTACCCCAACCGATGAGACCGTCAAGACGAGTTCCTTCAAATGCTTCACATGCGGAGGCCGAGGCCACAAGTCCTACGAGTGCACCAACAAGCGGACCATGATCCTTAACGATGACGACACTTATGACTCAATGAGTGAAGGAGAAATGGAATCCCTTGAGCAAGTGGCCATACACCGGCAAGTGAATGATGAAGAGGAACAAGTCTTTTGCAATGAAGATTCAAGTCCCGCTCTAGTTGTCTCGAAGGTCTTGACTCTCCAACATCACCAAGAAGAAGACCAACGATGCCAAATCTTTCATACCAAGGCCGGCATCAATGGACAATCCGTAAAGGTCATCATCGATGGAGGGAGTTGTCATAACATCGCAAGTGAAGAACTTTGCTCCAAGCTCCAATTGCCCAAGACGAAGCACCCACACCCTTACAAAGTTCAATGGCTTAGCGACCCCGGCACTATCGAAGTCGAGCATCGAGTACAAGTCTCCATCAAAATTGGTGCCTACGAAGACATTTTGGAATGTGACGTCGTTCCAATGACCGTTTGCCACCTTCTCCTTGGACGCCCATGGCAATTTGATAGAGGTGTCATCCATAACGGCCGAACGAACCACTACATCTTCAAGATGACAGGAAAGGAGTACGTACTTCTCCCCATGTCTCCTAGCCAAGTGATCGCCGACAAGCAAGCCACCCATCGTGGAGAATAGTGAGAGAGCGAGCCACCAAAAAGAGAGTGAGCGCCACAAGCCCAAATCGAGCGCCTCCACGATGAGCGAAAAGAAAAACTTAGTCCTATTTGCCACCAAAAGTGAGATAAGAGGAGTGTGTGAGAACCCATCTAGTGTCCTACACTATGTCTTTTTTTTGCAAGGACAATGCAACACAAGCTAACACCTCTCACGCTCTACCTTTAGTGTTATCTTCTCTTTTGCAGGAATTTCAAGATGTTTTCCCTGATGAGCTACCTCCGGGACCACCTCCACTACGAGGCATCGAGCACCGCATCGACCTCATCCCTAGAGCACCTCTTCCGAACAAATCTCCCTACCGTGTCAACCCCGAAGAAACCAAAGAAATACAAAGGCAAGTAAAGCATCTCATAGACCATGGACATGTGCATGAAAGTTTGAGTCCTTGTGCCGTTCCGGTCATTCTTGTGCCAAAACAAGACGGTAGCTTTCGCACGTGCTCCGATTGTAGACCTATCAATGCTATCGCCGTTCGCTATAGGTATCCCATTCCACGCCTTGACGATATGCTTGATGAACTTAGTGGTGCCACTATATTCTCCAAGATTGATCTTAAAAGTGGTTACTATCAAATCCGCATACAAGAGGGTGATGAATGGAAAACCGCTTTCAAAACCAAGTTTGGGTTGTATGAGTGGTTAGTCATGCCTATGGGCCTATCGAAAGCATCGAGTACTTTTATGCATCTTATGAATCATGTATTTCGCCCTTACATTGGTGTGTTTGTTGTGGTCTACTTCGGTGATATCCTTGTTTATAGCAAATATCTTCAAGATCATGTCACCCATGTTCGAACCGTTTTACAAACTCTTCGAAATGAGCACCTCTTTGCTAACATGGAAAAGTGCCTTTTCGGCGTTGATAAGCTTGTTTTCTTGGGTTTTGTTGTATCTTCTTAGGGTGTTCATGTAGACGAGTCCAAGATCAATGCTATTAATACTTGGCCCCAACCAACCAACTTGCAGCAAGTGCGTAGCTTTCTTGGCCTTGCGGGTTTCTATCGTCGCTTTGAAAAAGATTTTAGCACCATTGCTTCGCCTTTGCATGCTTTGAGCAAGAAAAATGCGCCTTTTGTTTGGGGACCATCCCAAGATACCGCATTCAATGAGCTTAAGACTTTGCTTACACATGCTCCCGTGCTTGCTTTACCCAACTTTGACAAGCCCTTTGAGATTCATTACGATGCTAGTGGTAATGGCATAGGAGGTGTGTTAACGCAAGAGAAGCGCCCCATAGCTTACTTTAGTGAGAAACTCTCCGGCGCGCAACTCAATTATCCCATCTATGACAAAGAGTTGTATGCTTTAGTGCGTGTTTTGCAAGAATGGGAACACTATCTTCGCCCTCATGAATTCATCATTCATACCGATCATGAAACGCTCAAGTACCTTAGGGGCCAAACCAAGTTGAACAAGCGTCATGCTAAATGGAGTGAGTTTATTGAGTCTTTTCCTTATGTCATCAAGTACATTAAAGGTAAGGAAAACATTGTGGCGGACGCTCTTTCCCACATATGCATGCTTGTTACTCAACTTGAATTAGATGTCATTGGCTTTCAGCACATAAAAGACTTGTATGAGCATGATCCTACTTTTGCTACTCCTTATGCCAAATGTTTGACGCATACATCTTGGGAACGCTATTACATCAAAGATGGATATCTTATGAGAGCTAACAAACTTTGCATCCCTGAGTCTTCTCTTCATTTGTTACTCTTGCAGGAATCTCATGGAGGAGGCCTAATGGGACATTTTGGACGCGACAAGACTTTCGCTATGCTCTCAAAGAACTAGTATTGGCCCAAAATGTTTTGCGATGTCAACCGCTTCACCAACCGATGCTCTACATGTCGCAAAGCTAAGTCAAAAGCTCAATCCCATGGCCTTTACATGCCTCTCCCAATTCCATATCAACCATGGGAAGACATTAGCATGGATTTTGTACTTGGATTTCCTAGGACTAGAAATGGAAAGGATTCGGTATTTGTTGTTGTGGACCGATTCTCTAAGATGGCACACTTCATACCATGCAACAAGATAGACGATGCTTCACATGTTGCCAATCTCTTTTGTAGGGAAATATTGCGTCTACATGGAGTTCAAAGACGATCGTCTCAGACCGCGACATCAAGTTCCTAAGCTACTTTTGGAAGACCCTATGCACCAAGCTTGGAATCAAGCTACTCTTCTCCACGGCGTACCGTCCGCAAACCGACGGTCAAATGGAGGTGACCAACCGCACACTCTCCGCTCTACTTCGAGTACTCATCAAGAAGAACATCAAGGAGTGGGAGGAGTGTCTACCTATCGCCGAGTTCGCGTACAACCTAGCAAACCACTCAACAACCGGCAAGTCCTCCTTCGAGGTCGTCTACAGATTCAACCCATTGTCACCATTGGACATTCTTCCTCTACCACTCCAAGAGCGCATCAATTTGGACGCAAGTGCACGTGTGAATCATCTCAAGAAGGTGCATGAACATACAATGCATACCTTTGAGTGACAAGTACAATGACTTGCGACCAAGCTCAACATCAACAAACACCCTATGCTATTCAACATTGGAGATCTTATGTGGCTACACCTTCGCAAGGACCGCTTTCCCCAAGAACGCAAGTCCAAACTTTGACCATGAGCGGATGGACCCTTCAAGGTGCTTGCACGCTACAACAACAACGCATACAAGATCGACATTCCACACGTCAAGTACTCCGTGAGTGACATCTTCAACGTCAAAGATCTCTCTCCCTACCATGGTGATGAAGAATTTGATCCGAGGATGGATCTTCCCCAAGGGAGGGGAGATGATACAGAGCATCCCAAGGTCATTCCCATGGACCTACCATCGTCTCACCAAGTGCCTAGCGGACCCATGACACGAGCACGTGCAAGAGCTCTCAAAACCAAGGTGACACCTCTCCTCTCACATTTCCACTTCGATGCACATGAGACATGGCTAGTACCTCAAAATGAGACATTGTTCATACTCAGGTATCAAGGAGTTGGCCATGAAGAAGCTAAGGAGCAAGGAGGATCGGAAGAGGAAGATGGACGTGAAGACGGAGAAGAAGGAGAGCTGCGGAAGAAGTCCCAGCCACCGGACGACCGGTCGGGACCAGACGTCCGGCGCCTGAAGCCCCAGCCGAGCTACTGTGAGCGGACGTCTGGCCCGGACCGGACAACCGGTGCCCCTGCACCCGAGCCAAACGAGCAGAAGTCTGGCGCCACCAGACGTCCGGCGACCGGATGACCGGCCTCTTCCGGAAATCCGCTACACCAGCATCTAAGCCAGAACGAGCGGACGACCGACGACCACCGGACGTCCGGCCGCCCATGAGACACTGGACGGACGGTCCACATCGGACGTCCGGTACCTGGCTATGTCCAGTTTCGGGCCCGAAGCCCATGTACCCCCCTTCTTTCACCCCCCCATTTGCACTAAGACTATAAATAGACCTCCTATTCATCGTAGCTAGGGTTAGCATTGGATTAGCTCATATTTAGAGATAGAGCATTGCTCATCACATCGAATCTACTCCACGAGAGAGACCGCAGCCCCTCTTCAGAGAAGATCCCTTTGGATTCAAGACCCCTCTAAGGGAAGATGCCCTTGTGGATTCAAGACCTCCTCACGGAGAAGACCGGCTACCTTTGTATCGTCCTTAGTTGTCCGTGGATCGTGTGATCTCTTACGTACTCGAGGATCTAGCATATGTGTGACTATTTCTTGTTGGTTTAGTGATTTTCTCATGTTTCCCCTCGTGTTCTTCATGTTCATCGCGGGATCCGCTCCTTTCGTGAAAGATCGGGCGATTAGGGTTCCACCCTATATCACTTTTACTGAAAATTACTCTTTTAATGTGGAAACAATTTATAGTATTCGGATTTCCTATGATACTCCCACTATTATGAATGAGAATGAAATTGCTTATATGGAGAGTAATAAATTTTCTATGCTTTTTGATCATGAAAAGAATGCTTTATGTCATGGTTATATTGATGAATCTATTCATGTTGCTACTGAAAATTATTATGAGAGAGGAACTTATGATTCATGATGCTCTCTTTATGTTTCAATTTTTATCTTTTATGCGAGCATCATTGAAATTTTCATGCCTAGCTAAAAGGCATTGAAGAAAAGCGCTTGTTGGGAGACAACCCAACACTTTTACCTACTGTTTTTGTGTGTTCACATGATTAAGCTACTGTAGTAATCATGTTTTATAGCTTTTGTTTCAATGAAGTGCCAAGTAAGACCTTTGGGATGGCTTACGGTGATAGTTGATTTGATCTTGCTGAAAAACAGAAACTTTTGTGCTCAGGAAAACAATTCTCATTTTTAACAGAAGCATGATAAAATGTTGATTCTTTTTGCAGAAGATTAATAGACAAATTACCCAGGTTTTCCTATTTTCAGAATTTTTGGAGTAGCATAAATATAGTTAGAGTACATATTATTACAGACTGTTCTGTTTTTGACAGATTCTGTTTTCGATTCATAGTTTTCTTGTTTTCTAGTTTCTATGGCTTATATTGCTCAATATAAATTGTGGAAATGATATGCTACAGTAGGCATTGTGTGAGAACAATTATGAATCTTGTCTTTGACAGTACCAAAAGTGAAATGGTTTGCTATTTATCATACTAACCTATCTCACGAAGTTCCGTTAAGTTTTGTGTGATTGAAGTTTTCAAATTTTGGGTGGGATGTCGATATGAGGAGAATAAGGAGTGACAAGACCCTAAGCTCGGGGATGCCCAGGGCACCCCAAGGTAATTCAAGGAAGATCCAAACAACTAAGCTTGGGGGATGCCCTTTCGTCTCCAACATTATCGGTAGCCTCACTTGGAGCTATGTTTTCATTCATCAAATGATATGTGTTTTGCTTGGAGAATCATTTTATTTTCTTGTTGTTATTTAGAATAATGTTTTGCATCTTTTATTTCAATAGAAGTGGCAATGACAGCCTTTGCCATGCTTATTTTGCAAGTATACATGTTGCTGTTTCAAAACAGAAAGTTTATCGATGTTGCAAAAATTCCCTAGAAAAGTCAGAATGTGATAAAATGTTGAAACTTGTTGCAAAATAAGCTCTAATAAATTTTCTACAGTGTGGTAAATTTTCATAACTTTTGGAGTTAGGGAAGTATTGATACTCTTGCATTCTTTACAGACTGTACTGTTTTGGCAAATTGCTGTTATGTTTGCATTGTTTTCATATGTTTGCTTGTTTAATGATTCTATTTGAGGATAAGAGTATTAAATATGCAGAGGCATTTAGTTGAATAATAATTTTAGTGATTTGCTATAGTAGAGAATGATAAGGTTTTTGCATTGGTTTATACTAACTTATCTCATGAGTCCTTGTTGAGTTTTGTGTGGATGAAGCTTTTGAGATTTAGGAAATCCGTGATATGAGAGGAATTAAGGAGACACAAAAGCTCAAGCTTGGGGATGCCCAAGGCACCCCAAGATAATATTTCAAGAAATCTCAAGCATCTAAACTTGGGGATGCCCCGATAGGCATCCCACCTCTCCTCTTCAACAATTATCGGTTAGTATCGGTTGAGCCTAAGTTTGTGCTTCTTCACATGATGTGTGCTATCCTTGGATTGTCATTTTATTTTGTTTTGCTTGCTGTTTTAATAAAGTACTTAGATCTGAAAGTTTTTAAATAAAATAGAGTCCTCAAATAGTTGACAGGGAGGCTAAGTAAGCGGCATTCACATCCCGTCAACGAAGCTCTTTTCTATGTCATTTATTCTTGTGCTTCACTTATATCATATGAGTAAATTGTTGAATAAATTGAATGTCATGAAGTTGAAATCATATCATGCCTAGTGGTAGCTTCACATTGGGTTTAGAAAGTGAAATCTTTTGAGGCTTGAAAATCACAATATTGGTCATACAAGCAATTCACGAATAATTAGTATAAGGAAGAGAACTTTCACATGCAAATACACTATCATGGAAATATTTTGTGACTGTGAGCCCCCATCAAAATATTATATGCCAAAATTGTTGACGTTGGACAAGGAAGACAACGTAATGGTTTATGTTTGTTCATAGAAGTTATAATGTCATAGATCCTTCAACATGTGGTGCTTGCCCCCCATCTTTGCTAGCCAAAAATTCCGCACCAAGTAGAGATACTACTTATGCATCCAAAAACCCTTAAACCCAAATCTTATTTTCAAGAGTCCACCATACCTACCTAAGGATTGAGCAAGATCCTTCAAGTAAGTTGTCATCAGTGCAATAAGGCAATAAAAATTGATTCTAAAAGTGTGAGATCATTTAGTGTAAAAGAAAATTGAGCGTTGTATGAACTTGTGATGACAAAGAATAAAAGTGACAGACTGCATAATAAAGGTTGATATCATAAGGGGCAATATAATGTGACGTTCTTTTGCACTAAGGGGTTGAGCATACAAATAAATAAGCGTATGGCAACCTCTGCTTCCCTTTGCGAAGGGCCTATCTTTTACTTTTCAGTATTTACTTTTATGCAAAGAGTCAAAGTTTTTCTCTCTATTCCCTTTTAGCATCATGTGGTGAGGGAAGATCTAGGCACATATGTCCAGTTGAATATGGGTAGCATGAGTTATTATCGTTGACATCACCCTTGAGGTGAATACATTGGGAGGCAAAACAATAAGCCCCTATCTTTCTATGTGTCCGGTTGAAACGTTTTGCTCATGTGTATGCGGCGAGTGTTAGCAATCATAGAAGACTATATGATGGTTGAGTATGTGGAGCTCTTACTTAAACTCTGTTGAATAAGTTGAATTACAATTGCTTGGTGACTGAGAACATAGGTTGTTGAGTTTCAAGAGAATTCATTGTCTGAACCTTAACATGTGAACTGGTTGCCACTTTAACATGAGAAGTGCTATAAGAAAGAATTGTTGTTATGATGCTAGGAAAAGTGATTGAAATTATCATTGATCAAACTTGTCCACTTTGCTAGCACTCACACTTCATAAATTATTTCTTTTATCATTTACCTACTCGAGGACGAGTAGGAATTAAGCTTGGGGATGCTGACACGTCTCCAACGTATCTATAATTTATGAAGTATTCATGCTGTTATTTTATCATTCTTGGATGTTTTACAATAATTTTATAGCAACTTTATAACTTTTTTGGGACTAACCTATTGACCCAGTGCCATGTGCCAGTTGTTGTTTTTGCTTGTTTTTTACATCGCATGAAATCAATATCAAACAGAGTCTAAACACCGCAAAACTTTTTGGAGAATTTTTATGGACCAGAAAACACCCAATGGGCCAGAGCTGCACCTAGGGGTGCCCCGGGGGCACAACTCACCAGGGCGCGCCTGGCCCCCCTAGGCGCGCCTTGGTGGGTTGTGCTCACCTCGGTGGCCTCCCGTACCCCTTCTTTGCACTATAAATTCTCAAATATTTTGAAACCCTTCGGGGTTAACCTAGATTAGAAGTTCCGCCGTTGCAAGGCTCTGTAGCCACCGAAAACCAATCTAGACCCTTTCTGGCACCCTGCCGGAGGGGGGAATCATCTCCGATGGCCATCTTCATCATCCCGGTGGCCACCATGATGAGGAGGGAGTAGTCCACCCTCGAGGCTGAGGGTTTGTACCAGTAGCTATGTGTTTAATCTCTCTCTCTCTCTCTCTCTCTCTCTCTCTCATGTTCTTGAGATTTCACAATCTTGATGTTTCACGGGATTTGTTAATATAGTTGGATCATATGGTGTTTTCCCCTCTCTATCTTGTTGTGATAAATTGAGTTTTTCCCTTTGAGATTTCGTTGTTATTGGATTGAATACTTTTATGGATTTGAGAGCACTTGATATATGTCTTGCATATGAATACTCGTGGTGACAATGGGGTATCGTATTGATTCACTTGCTATATGTTTTGACACTCAACTCGCGGATTCCCGAGGTGACATTGGGGTAATCTACGCATAGGGGTTGATGCATGTTCTTATCTTTGTTTCTCCGGTAGAAATCTTGGGGCACTCTTTGAGGTTCTTTGTGTTGGATTGAGTATTATGAATCTAAAATTATTTGGTGTTATTTTAGTATGAACTCTTGGATAGATCGATCGGAAAGAATAGCTTCGAGGTGTTTTCGTACCCTACAAACGATTTCTTCGTATGTTCTCCGCTAGACAGGAACTTTCGAGTGATTCTTCATCGCACTTTGAGGGTTGGTTATATTATCCAATTATATTAGCATTGCTGAGAGATTGCACTAGCGAAAGTACAGACCCTAGGCCTCATTTTCAAGCATTGCAATACCGTTTTTGTGCATGTTTACTATTTGCTACCTTGATGTTTCTATTTATTCATATTATAAAAATATATTTCTACCATCAATATTACACTTTTATCACCATCTCTTCGCTGAACTAGTGCACATATACAATTTGCCATTGTATTAGGTGTGTTGGGGGCACAAGAGATTTCTTGTATTTGATTGCAGGGTTGTTTGAGAAAGACCATCTTCATCCTACGCCTCCCACGGATTGATAAACCTTAGGTCATCCACTTGAGGGAAAATTGCTACTGTCCTACAAAACTCTGCGCTTGGAGGCCCAACACGAGTCTACAAGAATAAAGTTGTGTAGTAGACATCACCTTACACAGATAGGTATTTCGCATCATGTATCATGCCCACATGCACACCAGCAAAATGGGTCCGCCGAGCGTAAACATAGGCATATAGTTGAGGTTGGCTTAGCAATTCTTGCTTCTGCATCCATGCCACTTAAATTTTGGGATGAAGCGTTTCTTACAGCCATTCATCTTATCAATATGTGGCCTAGTCGTGTTATTTCTAATGAAACACCCATTGAACGTCTCTTGCATGTCACACCAAATTACTGTTGGGGAACGTTGCAGAAAATTAAAATTTTTCCTACGGTTTCACCAAGATCCATCTATGAGTTCATCTAAGCAACGAGTCTAGGGAGAGAGTTTGCATCTACATACCACTTGTAGATCGCGTGCGGAAGCTTGCAAGGTGATGATGTAGTCGTACTCGACGTGATCCAAATCACCGATGACCAGCGCCGAACGGACGGCACCTCCGCGTTCAACACACGTACGGGACGGGAGACGTCTCCTCCTTCTTGATCCAGCAAGGGGGAAGGAGAGGTTGATGAAGATCCAGCAGCACGACGGCGTGGTGGTGGATGCAGGGCGTCACAGCAGCAGGGCTTCGCCGAGACTACGAGGGAGAGACGTAACGGGGGGAGGTGGAGGCGCCAGGGGCTGGTGTATGAAGTCCCTCCTCTCCCCCACTATATATAGGGGTGCCAAGGGGGGGGGCGCCGGCCCTAGTAGATGAGAACTACTAGGGGGGGCGGCGGCCTAGGGGAGGTTTCCCTCCCCCCCAAGGCACCTAGGGGTGCCTTCCACCACTAGGACTCCTCCTAGGGGGAAACCCTAGGCGCATGGGCCTATAGGGGCTGGTGCCCTTGGCCCATGATGGCCAAGGCGCACCCCCTACAGCCCATGTGGCCCCCCGGGACAGGTGGCCCCACCCGGTGGACCCCCGGGACCCTTCCGGTGGTCCCGGTACAATACCGATAACCCCGAAACTTGTCCCGATGCCCGAAATAGCACTTCCTATATATAATTCTTTACCTCCGGACCATTCCGGAACTCCTCGTGACGTCCGGGATCTCATCCGGGACTCCGAACAACATTCGGGTTTCTGCATATACATATCTTCATAACCCTAGCGTCACCGAACCTTAAGTGTGTAGACCCTACGGGTTCGGGAGACATGCAGACATGACCGAGATGCTCTCAGTCAATAACCATCAGCGGGATCTGGATACCCATGATGGCTCCCACATGCTCCTCGATGTTGTCATCGGATGAACCACTATGTCGAGGATTCGATCAAACCCTGTATGCAATTCCCTTTGTCAATCGGTACGTTACTTGCCCGAGACTCGATCGTCGGTATCCCAATACCTTGTTCAGTCTCGTTACCGGCAAGTCACTTTACTCGTACCGTAATGCATGATCCCGTGTCCAACACCTTGGTCACATTGAGCTCATTATGATGATGCATTACCGAGTGGGCCCAGAGATACCTCTCCGTCATACGGAGTGACAAATCCCAGTCTCGATCCGTGTCAACCCAACAGCTACTTTCGGAGATACCTGTAATGCACCTTTATAGTCACCCAGTTACGTTGTGACGTTTGATACACCCAAAGCACTCTTACGGTATCCGGGAGTTACACGATCTCATGGTCGAAGGAAGAGATACTTGACACTTGCAAAGCTCTAGCAAAACGAACTACACGATCTTTTATGCTATGCTTAGGATTGGGTCTTGTCCATCACATCATTCTCCTAATGATGTGATCCCGTTATCAACGACATCCAATGTCCATAGTCAGGAAACCATGACTATCTGTTGATCACAACGAGCTGGTCAACTAGAGGCTTACCAGGGACATAGTGTGGTCTAAGTATTCACACGTGTATTACGATTTCCGGATAATACAGTTATAGCATGAATAAAAGACAATTATCATGAACAATGAAATATAACAATACTTTTATTATTGCCTCTAGGGCATATTTCCAACAGTCTCCCACTTGCACTAGAGTCACCAATCTAGTTACATTGTGATGAATCTAACACCCATAGAGTTCTGGTGTTGATCATGTTTTGCACGCGAGAGAGGTTTAGTCAGCGGATCTGCGACATTCAGATCCGTGTGCACTTTGCAAATCTCTATGTCTCCATCTTGAACATTTTCACGGATGGAGTTGAAACGACGCTTGATGTGCCTGGTCTTCTTGTGAAACCTGGGCTCCTTTGCGAGGGCAATTGCTCCAGTGTTGTCACAAAAGAGTTTGATCGGCCCCGACCCATTGGGTATGACTCCTAGGTCGGTGATGAACTCCTTCACCCAAATCGCTTCATGTGCTGCCTCCGAGGCTGCCATGTACTCCGCTTCACACGTAGATCCCGCCACGACGCTCTGCTTGCAGCTGCATCAGCTTACTGCTCCACCATTCAACATATACACGTATCCGGTTTGTGACTTAGAGTCATCCAGATCTGAGTCGAAGCTAGCGTCGACGTAACCCTTTACGACGAGCTCTTCGTCTCCTCCATAAACGAGAAACATGTCCTTTGTCCTTTTCAGGTACTTCAGGATATTCTTGACCGCTGTCTAGTGTTCCTTGCCGGGATTACTTTGGTATCTTGCTACCAAACTTACGGCAAGGTTTACATCAGGTCTGGTACACAGCATGGCATACATAATAGATCCTATGGCTGAAGCATAGGGGATGACACTCATCTCTTCTTTATCTTTTGTCGTGGTCGGTGACTGAGCTGAGCTCAGTCTCATACCTTGTAACATAGGCAAGAACCCCTTCTTGGACTGATCCATTCTGAATCTCTTCAAAATCTTATCAAGGTATGTGCTTTGTGAAAGACCTATGAGGCGTCTCGATCTATCTCTATAGATCTTGATGCCTAATATATAAGCAGCTTCTCCAAGGTCCTTCATTGAAAAACACTTATTCAAGTAGGCCTTAATGCTGTCCAGAAATTCTATATTATTTCCCATCAGGAGTATGTCATCTACATATAATATGAGAAATGCTACAGAGCTCCCACTCACTTTCTTGTAAACGCAGGCTTCTCCATAAGTCTGCATAAACCCAAACGCTTTGATCATCTCATCAAAGCGAATGTTCCAACTCCGAGATGCTTGCACCAGTCCATAATGGATCGCTGGAGCTTGCATACTTTGTTAGCGTTCCGAGGATCGACAAAACCTTCCGGCTGCATCATATACAGTTCTTCCTTAAGATGCCCGTTAAGGAATGCTGTTTTGACGTCCATCTGCCATATCTCATAATCATAGTATGCGGCAATTGCTAACATGATTCGGACGGACTTTAGCTTCGCTACGGGAGAGAATGTCTCGTCGTAGTCAATCCCTTGAACCTGTCGATAACCCTTAGCGACAAGTCGAGCTTTATAGATGGTAACATTACCATCCGCGTCCGTCTTCTTCTTAAAGATCCATTTGTTTTCTATCGCTCGCCGATCATCGGGCAAGTCTGTCAAAGTCCATACTTTGTTTTCATACATGGATTCTATCTCGGATTTCATGGCTTCAAGCCATTTGTTGGAATCCGGGCCCGCCATTGCTTCTTCATAGTTCGAAGGTTCATTGTTGTCTAACAACATGATTTCCAGGACAGGGTTGCCGTACCACTCTGGTGCGGAACGTGTCCTTGTGGACCTACGAAGTTCAGCAGTAACTTGATCCGAAGTACCTTGATCATTATCATGGTTTTCCTCTTCAGTTGGTGTGGGCATCACAGGAACGGTTTCCTGTGCTGCGTCACTATCCCTCTCAAGAGGTAGTACTTCATCGAGTTCTACTTTTCTCCCACTTACTTCTTTCGAGAGAAACTCTTTTTCCAGAAAGCATCCGTTCTTGGCAACAAAGATCTTGCATTCGGATCTTAAGTAGAAGGTATACCCTACAGTTTCCTTAGGGTATCCTATGAATACGCATTTTTCCGACTTGGGTTCGAGCTTTTCAGGTTGAAGTTTCTTGACATAAGCTTCGCATCCCCAAACTTTTAGAAACGACAGCTTAGGTTTCTTTCCAAACCATAATTCATACGGTGTCGTCTCAACGGATTTAGACGGTGCCCTATTTAAAGTGAATGTAGCTGTCTCTAGAGTGTATCCCCAAAATGATAGCGGTAAATCGGTAAGAGACATCATAGACCGCACCATATCCAATAGAGTGCGATTACGACGTTCGGACACACCGTTTCGCTGAGGTGTTCCAGGCGGCGTGAGCTGTAAAAAGATTCCACATTTCTTTAAGTGTGTACCAAAATCGTGACTTAAGTATTCTCCTCCACGATCTGATCGTAAGAATTTTATCTTTCGGTCACGTTGATTCTCCACCTCATTCTGAAATTCCTTGAACTTTTCAAAGGTCTCAGACTTGTGTTTCATTAAGTAGACATACCCATATCTACTCAAGTCATCTGTGAGAGTGAGAACATAACGATATCCTCCGCGAGCCTCAACGCTCATTGGACCGCACACATCGGTATGTATGATTTCCAACAAGTTGGTTGCTCGCTCCATTGTTCCGGAGAACGGAGTCTTGGTCATTTTGCCCAAGAGGCATGGTTCGCACGTGTCAAACGATTCATAATCAAGAGACTCTAAAAGTCCATCGGCATGGAGCTTCTTCATGCGCTTGACACCAATGTGACCAAGGCGGCAGTGCCACAAGTATGTGGGACTATCGTTATCAACTTTAAATCTTTTGGCATCTACACTATGAACATGTGTAATATTACGCTCGAGATTCATTAAGAATAAACCATTGACCATCGGAGCATGACCACAAAACATATCTCTCATATAAATCGAACAACCATTATTCTCAGACTTAAATGAGTAGCCATCTCGTATTAAACGAGATCCTGATACAATGTTCATGCTCAAACTTGGCACTAAATAACAATTATTAAGGTTCAAAACTAATCCCGTAGGTAAATGTAGAGGCAGCATGCCGACGGCGATCACATCGACTCTGGAACCATTCCCGACGCGCATCGTCACCTCGTCCTTTGCCAGTCTCCGTTTATTCCGCAGCTCCTGCTGTGAGTTACAAATATGAGCAACGGCACCGGTATCAAATACCCAGGAGTTACTACGATTACTGGTAAGGTACACATCAATCACATGTATATCAAATATACCTTTGGTGTTGCCGGCCTTCTTATCCGCTAAGTATTTGGGGCAGTTCCGCTTCCAGTGACCCTTCCCCTTGCAATAAAAGCACTCAGTCTCAGGCTTGGGTCCATTCTTTGACTTCTTCCCGGTAACTGGCTTACCAGGCGCGGCAACATCTTTGCCGTCCTTCTTGAAGTTCTTCTTACCCTTGCCCTTCTTGAACTTAGTGGTCTTATTGACCATCAACACTTGATGTTCTTTCTTGATTTCAGCCTCTGCTGACTTCAGCATCGAGAACACTTCAGGAATGCTCTTTTCCATTCCCCGCATGTTGTAGTTCATCACAAAGCTCTTGTAGCTTGGTGGGAGCGACTGGAGGATTCTGTCAATGACCGCCTCATCTGGGAGGTTAATGTTCAGCTGGGTCATACGGTTGTGCAACCCAGACATCTTCAGGATGTGCTCACTGACAGAACTGTTTTCCTCCATCTTACAACTGTAGAACTTGTCGGAGACATCATATCTCTCGACCCGGGCATGAGCTTGAAAAACTAGTTTCAGCTCTTCGAACATCTCATATGCTCCGTGATGCTCAAAACGCTTTTGGAGCCCCGGTTCTAAGCTGTAAAGCATGCCGCACTGAACGAGGGAGTAATCATCAGCGCGAGACTGCCAAGCATTCATAATGTCTTGGTTCTCTGGGACGGGAGCGTCACCTAGCGGTCCTTCTAGGACATATTGTTTCCTGGCAGCTATGAGGATAATCCTCAGGTTCCGGACCCAGTCCGTATAGTTGCTGCCATCATCTTTCAGCTTGGTTTTCTCTAGGAACGCGTTGAAGTTCATGTTGACATTAGCGTTGGCCATTGATCTACAAGACATATTTGCAAAGGTTTTAGACTAAGTTCATGATAATAAAGTTCTAATCAAATTATGAACTCCCACTTAGATTAGACATCCCTTTAGTCATCTAAGTGTTACACGATCCGAGTCGACTAGGCCGTGTCCGATCATCACGTGAGACGGACTAGTCATCGTCGATGAACATTTTCATGTTGATCGTATCTTCCATACGACTCGTGTTCGACCTTTCGGTCTCCGTGTTCCGAGGCCATGTCTGCACATGCTAGGCTCGTCAAGTTAACCCTAAGTGTTTTCGCTGTGTAAAACTGTCTTACACCCGTTGTATGTGAACGTAAGAATCCATCACACCCGATCATCACGTGGTGCTTAGAAGCGACGAACTGTAGCAACGGTGCACAGTTAGGGGAGAACACTTCTTGAAATTTTATAAGGGATCATCTTATTTACTACCGACGTCCTAAGTAAACAAGATGCATAATACATAATAAACATCACATGCAATTATATAGTTGTGACATGATATGGCCAATATCATATAGCTCCATTGATCTTCATCTTCGGGGCTCCATGATCATCTTGTCACCGGCTTGACACCATGATCTCCATCATCATGATCTCCATCATCGTGTCTTCATGAAGTTGTCACGCCAACGACTACTTCTACTTCTATGACTAACGTTTAGCAATAAAGTAAAGTAGTTTACATGACGTTATTCAATGACACGCAGGTCATACAAAAAATAATGACAACTCCTATGGCTCCTGCCGGTTATCATACTCATCGACATGCAAGTCGTGAATCCTATTACAAAGAACATGATCTCATACATCACAATTCGTCATTCATCACAACTTCTGGCCATATCACATCACATGATCAATCGCTGCAAAAACAAGTTAGACGTCCTCTAATTGTTGTTGCATCTTTTACGTGGCTGCAATTGGGTTCTAGCAAGAACGTTTTCTTACCTACGAATCACCACAACGTGATTTTGTCAACTTCTATTTACCCTTCATAAGGGCCCTGTTCATCGATTCCGCTCCAACTAAGGTGGGAGAGACAGACACCCGCCAGCCATCTTATGCAACTAGTGCATGTCAATCGGTGGAACCGGTCTCACGTAAGCGTACGTGTAAGGTTGGTCCGGGCCGCTTCATCCCACAATACCGTTGAGCAAGAAAAGACTAGTAGAGGCAAGTAAGATGACAAAATCCACGCCCACAACAAAGTTGTGTTCTACTCGTGCAAAGAGAACTACGCATAGACCTAGCTCATGATGCCACTGTTGGGGAACGTTGCAGAAAATTAAAAATTTTCCTACGGTTTCACCAAGATCCATCTATGAGTTCATCTAAGCAACGAGTCTAGGGAGAGAGTTTGCATCTACATACCACTTGTAGATCGCGTGCGGAAGCTTGCAAGGTGATGATGTAGTCGTACTCGACGTGATCCAAATCACCGATGACCAGCGCCGAACGGACGGCACCTTCGCGTTCAACACACGTACGGGACGGGAGACGTCTCCTCCTTCTTGATCCAGCAAGGGGGAAGGAGAGGTTGATGAAGATCCAGCAGCACGACGGCGTGGTGGTGGATGCAGGGCGTCACAGCAGCAGGGCTTCGCCGAGACTACGAGGGAGAGACGTAACGAGGGGAGGTGGAGGCGCCAGGGGCTGGTGTATGAAGTCCCTCCTCTCCCCCACTATATATAGGGGTGCCAGGGGGGGCGCCGGCCCTAGTAGATGAGATCTACTAGGGGGGGCGGCGGCCTAGGGGAGGTTTCCCTCCCCCCCAAGGCACCTAGGGGTGCCTTCCACCACTAGGACTCCTCCTAGGGGGAAACCCTAGGCGCATGGGCCTATAGGGGCTGGTGCCCTTGGCCCATGATGGCCAAGGCGCACCCCCTACAGCCCATGTGCCCCCCCGGGACAGGTGGCCCCACCCGGTGGACCCCCGGGACCCTTCCGGTGGTCCCGGTACAATACCGATAACCCCGAAACTTGTCCCGATGCCCGAAATAGCACTTCCTATATATAATTCTTTACCTCCGGACCATTCCGGAACTCCTCGTGACGTCCGGGATCTCATCCGGGACTCCGAACAACATTCGGGTTTCTGCATATCCATATCTTCATAACCCTAGCGTCACCGAACCTTAAGTGTGTAGACCCTACGGGTTCGGGAGACATGCAGACATGACCGAGACGCTCTCAGTCAATAACCATCAGCGGGATCTGGATACCCATGATGGCTCCCACATGCTCCTTGATGTTGTTATCGGATGAACCACGATGTCGAGGATTCGATCAAACCCTGTATGCAATTCCCTTTGTCAATCGGTACGTTACTTGCCCGAGACTCGATCGTCGGTATCCCAATACCTTGTTCAGTCTCGTTACCGGCAAGTCACTTTACTCGTACCGTAATGCATGATCCCGTGTCCAACACCTTGGTCACATTGAGCTCATTATGATGATGCATTACCGAGTGGGCCCAGAGATACCTCTCCGTCATACGGAGTGACAAATCCCAGTCTCGATCCGTGTCAACCCAACAGCTACTTTCGGAGATACCTGTAATGCACCTTTATAGTCACCCAGTTACGTTGTGACGTTTGATACACCCAAAGCACTCTTACGGTATCCGGGAGTTACACGATCTCATGGTCGAAGGAAGAGATACTTGACACTTGCAAAGCTCTAGCAAAACGAACTACACGATCTTTTATGCTATGCTTAGGATTGGGTCTTGTCCATCACATCATTCTCCTAATGATGTGATCCCGTTATCAACGACATCCAATGTCCATAGTCAGGAAACCATGACTATCTGTTGATCACAACGAGCTGGTCAACTAGAGGCTTACCAGGGACATAGTGTGGTCTAAGTATTCACACGTGTATTACGATTTCCGGATAATACAGTTATAGCATGAATAAAAGACAATTATCATGAACAATGAAATATAATAATACTTTTATTATTGCCTCTATGGCATATTTCCAACAATTACACCACCCTTAGAGTATTTGGTTGTGCCTGTTGGCCTTATCTTCGTCTCTATAACACTCGAAAACTCATGTTTCGTTCTAAGCAATGTGTCTTTCTTGGATATAGTGCTCAACACAAGGGTGTTAAGTGTCTTGATGTTTCTTCTACATATCATGTGATGTTGTTTTCGATGAAACACAATTCCCCTTTGCAAAGCTTCATCCCAACGTCAGCGCCCTCATTCAAAAAGAGATCCTTCTTTTTCCTTCCCATATCTCCGACGTTGATCGTGTGGGTGATGATAATGTTGATGCTAACATATTGACTAATATATCTCCTATTATTGTACCCGAGTTTGATAATAAAGGAAGCAACCACACAGAAAATGGTGCATCAACTAGTGAAAATGCATCACACAATTCAGTTCAGGAGGTTTCTGTTGCAGAGACAGGATGTCCCTTGGGATCGGCACGTCTGACTGCCACAGACCCGACCGAACCCTCCTTGGGATCCGCGACCCGTTAGCTGGACAATGACCAACCGCCCTCCCCCGCTCCGTGCCTCTCCCCGTCCGCCACACCGGCTTGCGACTGGGCCTGCCGAGCCAGGTGAGGCGGCCCAATCCATGCCTCTCAACTAGGCAACCGTGCGCTATGCGCCAGCCCCGCTTGTATACGCTAGGCGGGCGCTGCGGCCCGTGCCTGCTGCGGGATCTTCTGCGGCGCTCTCTTCGTCTACACCCACCTTACCAGCCACAGAAGATCCGCGTGGTTTGAGCGGGCTCAATCTCTCGGGATCGGCTGGATCCTCTGCTCTGGCCGGTGCGCTAGCGCTAGGATCCTCTGTGCATGCGTCTTTGACGCCAACTCCACCGCGTACACGTCTCCAATCAGGAAAAAATCAACCAGTGAATTATAAAGTTAAATACAATTTAGCTGCTTCTGTTGCTTACACAGGTGAACCTCGTACTGTTCATGAGGCCCTTGCCAATCCCAAGTGGAAACAGGCCATGGATGATGACTTTCACGCTCTCCAGAAAAATAAAACGTGGCACCTCGTTCCTTCACACCCTGGTAAAAATGTTATTGATTGCAAATGGGTGTTTCGCATCAAACGAAGGTCAGATGGCACTATCGATCGTTACAAAGCACGTCTTCTTGCAAAAGGGTTCAAGCAAAGGTATGGTTTGGATTATGAGGATACGTTCAATCCTGTTGTTAAAGCTGCCACCATTCGTCTTGTTTTGTCCATAGGCTGGAGTCTTCGACGGCTAGATGTGTAGAATGCGTCTCTTCATGGTGTTCTGGAAGAGGAAGTGTATATGAAGCAACCTCATGGGTTTGAGGACAAGAATAATCCCTTTCATATATGCAGGTTTGATAAATCTCTCTATGGACTGAAGCAAGCTACTCGAGCATGGTACTCTCGTTTGAACATGAAGTTGCAAGCCCTTGGTTTTGTTCCCTTCAAGTTTGATACATCTTTGTTCATTTACAATAAGTCCAACACGATCATTTTTGTGCTTATTTATGTTGGTGATATCATTGTTACAAGTTCCTCTCCTGAAGCAGTCAAGGCTCTTTTGCAAGACTTGAACTCAGATTTTGCTCTTAAGGATCTAGGGGACTTGCACTTCTTCCTTGGGATTAAGGTCAAACGAAACAATGCAGGTGGTCTTCATCTTTCTCAAGAGAAATACGCAACTGATCTTTTGAGCAAGGCAGGGTTGCGAGGTTGTAAGCCCTCTCCAACACCACTCTCTAGCTCTGAATTTTTTTCTCTTGTAGAGGGTGACCCCTTGAGTCAAGAGGATGGCACCAAATACATAAGTTTGGTAGGAACACTCCAGTACTTGACACTTACCAGACCTGATATTTCCTTTGCAGTCAATAAAGTGTGTCAGTTTCTTCATGCACCTACTACAGCTCATTTGACTGCTGCCAAACGCATACTGAGGTATATTAAGAATACTTTGAGTGTTGGCCTGACTTTCAGCAAGTCATCATCTACCCTTGTTAGTGCCTTCTCTGACTCTGACTGGGCAGGGTGCTTGGATGATAGAAGGTCAACAGGTGGCTTCACCATTTTCTTTGGGCCCAATTTGATCTCATGGTGTGCAAAGAAACAACCAACAATATCATGGTCAAGTACTAAGGCAGAATACAAAGCATTGGCAAATGCAACAGCAGAAATTATTTGGGTAAAGTCAATAGTCAAGGAACTTGGAATATGTTACACACCAACTCCTTGTCTTCGGTGTGACAATCTTGGTGCCACATATCTCTGTGCCAATCCTGTGTTTCATGCAAGTACTAAACACATTGAAATTGACTATCACTTTGTCAGAGAAAGAGTTGCTAGAAAAGAGTTGGAGATTCGGTTTGTTTCCTCAAAAGAACAAGTTGCAGATGGCTTTACAAAAGCTTTGTCCACAAGACCGTTTGAAGAGTTTAAACATAATCTAGACTTGAGGAGTTTAGATTAAGGGAGGATGTTAAAGTATATGTTGGTTCGGTCATGAGGTGGACCGACCAGACTCTCCTTGATGTTCACGATAGGAATAGAGTTACTGGGGAGATCTTCTTGTTTAAATCTTTCCCAACCTCTTATCCTTTCTCCCTGTTAACCTCCCGTTGTAATCGTCTCTGGTTGTTGGGTTGTGCGCCACATCCTATAAACCCTACGAGGGACTCCTCCTCGACAGATCAATATAAACCATGCGGGCTCCTTGTCTAGGGGTTGAGACGCTTTACCCATTGCTTAACAATGTTACATACAAAATACAGGTAGTACTTAATCACCTCTATCCTGGTTCAAGGGCGCCTTAAGCGTTGCGGGTGCGGGACCCATGAGTAATCAACATCTGAGTTATAATCCAAAACTTCTAGAATAATAACTGAAAAGCTAGTTTCTATCATACTGCTCTGGCACGGCGAGGAAGGGTTTGAACGTGAGGACAAGTCCAAGGAGCTCTATCATGTTCAGCAGAAAGAACACCATATGATCACCTGTATGAGACGAAAGTGGAGAAAAATTATACAGCAGTAAAAACCTCGCAAGATCTATCAAGTCTCAACTAGTTAAAATGTTAAAAATAATATCTAAAGCAGACCGAGGATCGAAGAATAGCTGCATTTGGCAATAAAATGTATGTTATGTGAAATTTCCTCAAAAAAGGATAACAATGTTTACCTGGAAGGATGAAAGTATGTTGGCGTTTCTGCGCCCATGAGAACCTGCATACATTAAAGACATGTGAACTTCTGAGCTTCAAATACATTCAGTTTAAATGTGGTTGCCAAAGTACTAGCAGTGTGAGCTAGTATTAAAGTTTAATTTGCCTTGTAACATATAAAATATTTTTTAGAAGCAATGAGGAACAAAGAATACTCACACAATGCCGGCGCCTGCAGGAGCAACTGCCTTGAAAAGGGACATTGCAGTCATGGCTAATCCATTGGCTGCTCCTCTTTGGTCCTGAGACTGTTAGTAATTGCATGGTCATTAGTGCGACAGATATCTAATATAAAATGCATTGAATCGAGATTAATCTATGGTTTCCATACCACAGCGTTGTTTTGAAGGATGAAGATGCTTGTAATGATGGTAGCCTGTTATAGTAATCATGAGGAACATTATTAACATGAGATAACTTTTAGTGACCGCCGGACAAATAATACACATTATCTGGTTTTCTCATCTTAAAATAAAAAATGTTACAAGCCACAAACATGTACTACTCGTAAGAGGCGACCAAGCACTAATGTAGAATTTTCACATTTATATAGTTGCCATCTACTCAGTCAATTCTGAAACTTAATGTAGTAATAAGGATTTTGAAGTGAGATAAAAGGAATACTCACAGAAATATTATTTTTTAAGACTGATGCAATAGTCAGAATGATTGATAATGCAGCTCCTGAGAGGTATGTCATATAGGGATAGGTGAATAGAATAGGTATGCACAGAGCCTGCAAGGTCAATCACAATAGTCAATATATGCAGTCAGAGGATAGGAGAACTTCAGCAATTAAACAATAGAAGTTTTTTACTCACGGCTGCGATTTGACAACATTTGATCGGTCCAAGAACTTTATTGATGCGTGGGTATATGAACATTTGATACACAAGCAAACTGCCACCTGAAATGGACGTACGATACTGACAGTGTTGTTATCACAGAAGGCTGGCTCTACTGAAAAGGAAAGTTAATACCAAGGAATATGCTTGAGGAAAAGAACTTAAAGATAGATGCTACTAAGTGTGTACTATGTTAGTGAAATATGGTTGATAATGCATCCAATTTTAATGTACTTCGAGCCCCTTGCCATTGCGGCACTGCCACATCAGAGATTGTATGTTTTCGACGGCTCTTGGGTTGCTTCGTGTTCCATGTGATGTTTCACATCTCTCCTTTGTGATAGCAATGATTCTATTCAGATTGCCAATGATCCAGTTAAGCATGAGCTAGCCAAGCATATTGGCATGGAAGCATTGTTCATGCACTCTCACTGCCAACAGTCAACTATTCGTTTCATTGTTTGCAATATGTCCCAACCAACATAGATTCAACTGCCGGATTTCTTCACCAAGCCCCAAACTAGAGAACAATATCGGCTTCATGTTCTCAAACTCAATGTTTCAGATCCACCTAGAGCTTGATGGGGGTGTTAAGAGTATTACTCTTGTATATCATGTATACGTTAGTTTTAGGCGCAGAGTAACCCATGAGGCCTATGATGTATCTATCTCTCTATCTCTCACTACAATAGAGAAAATCGATTTGTCCATTTCCTATTTTGTCTAACGGTTAAAGCTCACGTTGGGCCCAAATTATTATACTTTTAATTGAGTTGATTACTCTCGGCTGCTAGAACATTTGAACAAACGATGAGAAGATTCCATCATTAACACAGATGGAAATGGCTACCATTAGCAGACTTTTTTCGAAAAGGTGGTTGAACTCCTAGCCTCTGCATCAAGCAATGCACACAGCCATATTATTATAAGCGAGGTTGAACCTAAGATGGAAATGACTACCATTTGCAGACTTGAAAGGAAGAATTCCTAAATAAAGAGTTGACCATGTCCTAAATAAAGGTGAAAACTGAAAAGCAAAATAAAGATACGCGATTATTTTGTACTTTAGTTACTGAATATTAATATACACCACAGTGGAGTTCTTCCATACTGTTCCCATAAGAAAATAGATACTTGTCAAAGCACAAACAAAATAATACCTGTTATTCCGAGCGTTTGGCCCACATCTTGGGACCATAAACCTAGTCCACCATACTTCTTGTCACTTTCAGCCCATAGAGAGAACACCTGAAGTTGATTTCAAATACCATGGTTTCTCAAAAACAAGCTGGAGTTTATTTGAAATAGGTTGTGTAATAGCTATCAGAAAACTAGAAAAAAAAACTGTGTTAGCAACCAAATATATGATGGTACGAGAAATCCAAGTCATATGTTAGCACAGAGGTTGAACAAGTAAAATACTCTAGAGCGCATGTATGAATTGGAGCAACTATACACTCAAATTCTCTCTTATGATTGTCCCAAGTAATTACCATCATCTACACTAACATTGAACTACTAATACATTCTTTCTGAAGTTACAAGTTACTTTGTGGTAAGCAAGTTTTTAATGTTAGGGCATCACTAACTGTAAAAAACATTAATTTGCCGTTGCAAGTTGTATGTTTTATTGTACTTAAGATCATACCTATGGTGCATATTACACTCAAAAAATTGTGTTAAACATCAAATATCACGTCTCTTATAAAATTGTTCAAGGGCTCAGCTCAGTGTAAACCAAGAAAAAGTTAACATTTGACATTCACAGATATAGCTACCGTACACACATAGATATACTACAGAGAGCACATTGATTCTGCTCCTACTAATTATTCTCGTTTTCTACCATTCACCACAAGTTTATTTAAAGCACAAAAGGTTGTATGCTTTTCTCTTGGAAAACTTCAATTCCATGAACTAAATAAATAGAAAATAATACCTCTGTATAAGCCATGTCATGATAGGAGAAGATACAATAAACAATTATGGAAGACATCAATGGCCAATTCTTGAATAAGCTCTTCTTGGTATCTACACTGTCACTTTCTTCGACCTTTTCTTGCGGATCAATCAGATGGGCCTCCAAAGCATCAACACTTTGTTTGCCATTTTCACTGGCCTTATGCTTGTGTAATGTTTCCTGAAATATGTCTCAAGATATATTACAACAAACGGGGGAATAATCAACATTAACTACGAAGAGCATCATCTTTTCTACAGTATATGGAAAGTTAAGGTTCCCTTGCGTATTTATAATTTTTATGTGGTTTGTTCACAAGCAAGTGATCCTCACCAAAGATAATTTACTAAAGCGACGTTGAGTAGGCAGTGCACGATGTTGTTTTTGTGATCATGATGAAACAATACAACACCTATTCACAGATTGCCCTCTCGCGAAATTACTTTGGCGAACGATTCATATAGCCTTTAACATTATTCCTCCAGTTAGCATTGAATCGTTATTTGGGACGTGGTTAGCTGGAGTAGACCATATTACTGCGTCTCGTATTCGGATTGAAATATGGGCGCTTATTTGGGCTACATGAAACTGTAGGAACGACATGATTTTTAACAGACAACACATCTTAAAGTTTCTGTAGGTCATTTTCAGGGCTACGGATCCGTACGTGGTCCTTACTCACACCTACAAACTCCAGGGAGTCTTCGGTTACTGGGTGCAACCAGTGGGAGATGGTAGCACGGGCTATATTCAACCGGCTTGGATGGGGGCCTCATAATACGATAGGAGTTTAGGGATCTTGTCCTATTATACATACCGGTTGTGGTATTGAGTTCTATTTTTCTTTTTTGCTCCGCTTGCGAGCTGTAATGAATCTAAGACCTTGTGCTTTTTTGAGACTTTTAACAAGATGGTGCATGCATCGCTTAGATGCAGAGGCCGGGGGCAAGCCTCCTTTTCCAAAAAAAAATATTTTTTCTACAGTATCATGTCAGATTCAATGTACTATTTAGTCCTGCCACTAGTTACTGAAAGGAAAGAACAGAAAAGAGTCGCGGACTTGGTTGTAGAACCACATTCAGAAAATGTTGAAGGTCAATTATATTATATATGGCCTTTGAACAAGACATTTGAAAATATTTGGTTCTGGGATTGCCAAGAAAAGTATGTGAAGAAGGTACATCAAGACTTATAAATATAGAATATCTGTGTTCATGCCGACAATATAAGGTTTCCTGCAGGCCACATGAAGTGGCGAAAACATAGCAAACGTAATTACGAAGGTGCAATTAGACTGACTGCATAACCAAGGAAGCTAACACCATTTGAATATCACATACCGGCATCCATAGACAGCCTGTCAGAACAACGGCAGCAAAGACTGATGTGCATAAGCATGGTAAGAAGTACGGGAACCTGACAAGTTTCACCAAAAGTAAGTATCTGCAGAACAATTATCTAGGATAATCTAATTTAGCAACACAAAAGGATACCTTCCAAAGAGTGAGTCAGGCGAAAAGATATTTGGATATTTTTCTGCAGGCTGCCATAAAAACAACCAGGTTAGTATACTAATAGGATGACAGTTAAGTATATCATGAAGTTAAATTTTCTATTTCATACCAGTGCAAGGTAGCCTCCAAGAGCAGGACCAATGATGAGACCTATTGCCCATGATGTGCTAACCTGAATTGCAATAAAGTGACAGAAAAACTAAAAGTACTGAAAGTAGATATGTTATAACTTATAAGTGCATGGGTACACATGACTATCTTACAAGTGATAGTGCTAGAGCTTCATGTTCGGGTCGGCAAACTTCAATAGAATAAGCCTGCAAAAATCAGGCACAAATTCGTAAGGCATACACAATCTGACATAAAAAGTGTTTGAAATTCGACATACCTTTATGGGTCCGAGTAAGCCATTCAAAGCACCCATGAGAAACCTTGTAGCTATCGCCATCCAATAGGTGACACTAAGCCCAAACAAAGTATTAAATACTACCCTGAGATGTTAACAAGAATCAACTTAGAGACCCAACTAATAAAATAGGAGTTGAAATAGAGGAGTAAATAAGAGGCTAAATGTTACAAACACGGAGAAAACGCTGAACAGAATAACTGGTTTTCTGCCAATACGGTCTGCTGCTATTCCCCAAATAGTTGCAGTCAAAAATCTTCCGAACATAAAAGAAGCGCCTGAAATTTTCCAATGAAAACAAAAACTGTCACATTTAGTAATCATGCAGTTTAATCATTGAATCATGCGGCTCAAGTAATTAATCATCCAATCAGAACTTGTTAAGAGAATTCACCTACAAACCCAGCATAGAACCCAATGTCTTCTGTTCTTTTTGCAACATGCAAGTCTCTTATCTGTAAAGAAGTAGGAGATAGTATGAAAAATATTATTATTTAGCAACAGATACATCAGAGATGGGTATATGCATGGATAAGAAAATATAAGTGAAACAAAGTGAAATGTTCAAAAAAAAAGCAAGAGTGCTATTTCTTCCTAAACAGTGGCCATGTAAGTATCAAACCAAAACAAGTTGGATAATAATACATACCATGAAGTACAAGTAGGGGAACAGTGAAGATATTGGTAAAGCTGGAAAAGCCAGAGGAAATATTAGAACCAGAAATTATGTCCACAAAGAACAGTACAATCACGTAGATGGTTACGTTTATTCCTTTTTTCCACAAAGGACATCTCATTCCCTATGATTTTTCTACCCTATGAACCAAAGAAAATTCATTGGAATGAGATGACATGTATTCAAATCCTATGAATAGACATAGGACAGAAGATGTCCTTTGGTTCACATCATAGGATTTTCCATTGAGTCTAGGCTAATGTTTATTTTCCTACGAAATCTGAAGGACATGAAGAATTCCTCCATAGGTTATTCCTACATAAAAACCAAAGGACTCTAAAGAAATGTTTCCTATAAAAATCCTATCATATGAAACTCTTACAAAATTCCTCCAAACCAAAGGAGGCCTAACATAGTTAGTTCTGCAATGTTGACTTTGTACTACTACTTGATAGACATATTCCATGGTAGTCAATAAAATTCAGGTAAAAACAGTTAAGCAAAACCGAACCATTCCAGTAGTGTAAAAGACCTCATACAGTTTTTCATTATTACGGGCTTGTTTGGTTGGAGGCCTAGCAAAGATTTACCTGGCCTGAACGGTGCTTGAGAACAATCTGGATGTTTTTTTAACACAGTACAAACGCCAGAAATCCTGAAATAAATCCAAGAATAATGCGAGCACCAGGACTTAAACCCTGGTGGGCTAGGGATACCACTGCCCCTCTAACCATCCAACCACAGATTGGTTCGTACTTCTTATTTGTTGTTGTCTGATAAAGTTACATGTAATCTTTTTGTAGACTGACAAAGCAATTAATTGCTAGCCAGGCTCAGGACATGTGTCAAACACACCAACTCGGGCTAGCCTGACCAAGCATCATTTTTCACTTTCCCAGGCTGAAGCCAGGCTCCTTTTTTACCCAGGCGTGGAGTCGTGGATTCCAACCAAACTAGCTCAACATATTTTCACATATAGGGAACAGGTGGTACTGACGAACTAGGGTATTCCTCCCGCGCCATTGTTGGCAAACAAGTATCCAACCAACCGATTCATCCTCACCATCCTCACTAACCACGCCAGGACCGAGATCAATGGCAGCCCAATGCCACCTTTATCCGCCCCGATTGTTCCTCAAGAACCGGACCCTACCGAACGGAATGGTAAAATGCGGAAGCAAAATGGACTTCACTCTGTTAACCACCCAGGTCCGTGGAATTTCCCCCTGCGTGCGCAGACATTGTCCATGAAGAGGACAAGGAGGAGGAAGGAAGCCAACGAATTAGTGAGCATCTGAAATCGACCGCGTCGTTCCAAGCGGAAACCTTCTAGGCGGCACTGCATCTTTGTTGGGATACCAAATATAGCGCCAACTCAAACCGCTGCCATGGAAGCCAACGCAGATGACATCAAAGTGAGAAACGCTGCCATGGCAGCCACTAGGACAAACCGTGAAGGGAGGTGCGTCATCTGAAGGCCGTCTCGGCTGGTGCAACCCATTAGGAAATACAGGGGTCCAACTGGGTCAACTACGCCAAGACTCGGGCTAACACGTCATTTGCAACTACTTAAGGAGAAGAGGAGTGAACGGAAAAGGCACTAGTGGATCAGGCTTGGATTGCAACGGCTTTTCTCTTTTATTTTCCTTTCTCCTTTCTCAAGAACTACCTACCAAATCATGTGATCCGTATGAACCGTAGAAAGTGTATCTATGAGTGAATAGATCAAGTGGTACATAACCTCGTGGTATCAGAGACCACTTACCACCCTTCCTCTCCTCCCTAGATCATCATGGACACCTAATGAGTCCAATTTATGTGATAATTTTGCTAGATATTTTGTGCCTACATGTAGGCTTTGTCAAATTTTACCGTGTTCACACACCTCTTTTTATTGATAATCTCTCAGGTAATGTTTTTTGGACCACTTAGCATAATATGGAGGAGATCCCCAAAAATGGTACTGAAATCACGTATTTAAAGTGATAATCAACTACCATAAATGAATCAAGTAAGGAGACCAAAGAAGGAGTAACCACTGCACCTCTAGAGCAAAGGACGGCGTTCCATGCGACGCACCTGCTCGCATGAGTGGTCGTATGAGGTGCCAGCGCTGCTGCCTGGTCGACTACTTCCACCCCATGAAATTGGATCAGGGATCAGACGCCCAGAGAGATCAGAAACTTGTCCAGAAGGCAGAACCCTAGCCTCCGGAGATCATCCGGAGGAGGGATTGGCAAGGAGAAGAGGGTCATCTTCTCATCAAGCACAAGGGGACTACAACATCATCACCACTATCATCGTCATCAACATCATCACCACTGTCATTGCCATCATCATCCACATCCTTATGATTGTAACATCAGGAACCCTAGTGGATCATCATGTGTGTTATTTGTATCATCAACCCATGTTTGTCATCACCTTTGTCATGATGTTTGTTGTCTCCATGTGTGGTTAGACCCCTAGTTCTCGGGGATCTGGATGAACCTTGGTATGTGTAGGATCTGAATCGTTATTTTGGATATGAGATCCTCTGTTGAATGCTTAGTTTAATAACTTCATTATTGTTGTGAAGGGGCCCCACTCGGCATTTTTGCCTTATGGCCACAAAGTATATCACTGTCGTTGTAAAGGGCTAGGATGTGAAGGTAATTCGAGGTGACAGTAAAAACCTTTGCTCCTAACCTTTGCAATTGACAAGGGAGTTACGGAGAACCCTTAGAGAGGTTATGTCCATAGGGTAAACCCTTAATTTATAATGAGTTGTAACCCTATGGGGGAGACTATGATGGTGGTGTATGTGGCATGAAGTCTACCTCGAGTAGAATGTGTTCTGTGGCCGGCTCCACCCAGCATAATCGTCAAGAGGCTGAAGTATCCATACTATACTATGCCCATGCATAGGTGCACTAGAAACATATCAATGGGGATTTCGGACTTCCTGGGAACACCGTACTACTCTGTTGTTCCATCAATCACTCTAGATACTGTTCTTTATTTACTTTTATGTTATTTACTTTAAAGTTTTTTCCACTACTCAATTACAATTTATTTCCTCCCTCACTTTGCTTGAATTCCACAATTATCTGCAGGCATAAAATACATAATTCACTACAAGAGTTAAAAGTTTGATTTCCGTGCTCCCTATGGGATCAATACTCTTACTTCGAAAAAGTTACAACTAAATCCTGTGCACTTGCAGGCCATCAACATCCGATGATGTGTCCACACCCCCCAGATCCTCATCGGCACCATGGGTCCAGCTCTGAAGGTCTACCTCGACAAGCTTCACTAGGATTCCATGGAGGACACTACCAACATCATGAAGCAGCTCAATGCGCAAGCATCCCAACTCCGCAACCAGTCGTTGCAGATCGACGATCTGCATCACAAGAAGCCAGATCTGGAAGCTCGCTTCGCCAAGCTCGGGGTCATCGGTTGCTTTAGGCGACGACTCTAGGAGTGCCCCATCCTCGTTGAGTGGAATGACAACACCGCATCCGCCGCTCACCGTGCGGGAGGCATTCCACACATAAATCATCCACGATGAGAAACATCTCACCGGGGACTTCCGTTGGTGACCCCAGTGTCACCGACGGCACTCCCGGTCATGGGTATGCATCCACAACCCATCTCTCCTCTGTTCTCGCCGCCATAGGCCAGCCACCACCCTCCATGAGCATCCCCGTCTTCACTGGTGATAACCCGCAGCTCTGGAAAACACTATCCAAACAATATTTCCAAATGTGTCGTCACCGGTGATAATCCACAACTCTGGAAAACACCATGCGAACAATATTTCCAAATGTTCATAGTGCACAAATCCTACTGGGTACCTATGGTTGTTCTGAATTTTTTTGGGCCTCCTGGTATCAGGCTTCAGTCCGTACAGAAACACATAGCCGATTTCATCGAGCCTTTCGAAACTCTGATGAACCACCTGATATCTTGTTCTAAGTGTACTCACCCATATATACTTTTTCCTCACTCGCTTTGTGGAGGGCCTTCAATCGGATATCCAGGCGGTGGTCTTGGTGCAACGGCCACCGAATCTTGACGCCGCATGCTCGATTTCCCTACTTCAGGAGGAAGTGGCCAATAACGAACCTGCGCATGCCATGTACCAAGCACATCATCTGCATTCAAGTGCGATGGCACGCAACAGTGTACCCTAGTTCTTTCCACAACTAACAACACCTGCACCGATTGTTGAAGACCGTCGTCGCACTAACGTCACTCGTGCTAGCACGGACAACGGCAACAAGATTGCATCTCTCGCAACTTCCATCAAGCCGAAGGGCCTTCATTTGAAATGCGGCGAACGATGGGGAAAAGACCACACCTGCCATCCTACAATCCATATGCACATCATGGAGGAGCTGCTTGCAATGTCCAGTCATGAAGAGACTCTCGGAGAAACACCACCTACATCGCCTTCCAGCGATGAATAAAATTTGTGCACAGTTTCGCGCCAAGCGATGGATGGCTCCTCTGATCTGGGCGTTCTCCAATTGCATGTCTGGATCCGGGGTCATGAAGTGCTTCTCCTGGTGGATTCAGGAAGCTCAACATCCTTTATTGACAGTAAGTTGGTAGCTAAGCTTCAGGGGGTCACACCTTTGCAAAATGCATGTCAAGTAAAAGTTGCAGACGGAGCAATTCTTGAGTGTACCACATACATACCTGCTGTTCTTCGAACACATAAGGGCAGGAGTTTGTCACTGATTTCAAGATCATCTCACTGGAAGCATATGGCATGATCATAGGCATGGATTGGTTACTGTTGGAATCATTGCATGGAAAACAAAAAAATTCTACGCACACGCAATAATCTATTCATGGAGATGCATAGCAACGAGAGGAAGAGTGTGTCTACGTACCCATATAGACCGTAAGCGGAAGCGTTTCACAACGCGGTTGATGTACTCGAACTTCTTCTCACGTCAACCGATCAAGTACCAAATGCGTGGTACCTCCGTGTTCTATACACGTTCAGCTCGGTGACATCCTCTGTCTTCTTGATCCAGCAAGACGGTGAGGTAGTAGATGAGTTCCGTCAGCACGACGGCGTGGTGACGGTGATGGTGAAGTAATCTCCGCAGGGCTTCGCCTAAGCACTATGAAAATATGACCGGAAGTGTAAACGGTGGAGGGGGCGCCGCACACGGCTAACAATTGATCTGGTGTTACTAGGCGTCCCCCTCCCACATATATATAGGTGGAAGGAAGGTTCCTTTCCTTTCCCCCTTTCCTTCTCCTCCTAGGCCGGCCCATATGGGAGGCGCACCAGCCCCTTGTGGCTGGTGTGTTTCCCCTCTTGGCCCATAAGGCCCATATCTTTTGCCGGGGGTGCCCGAAACCCCTTCCGGTGACCCGATAAGTATCTGGTACCCCCGAAACACTTCAGATGTTCGAATACCATCGTCCTATATATATCAATCTTTACCTCTTGACCATTTCAAGACTCCACGTCGTGTCTGTAATCTCATCCGGGACTCCGAACTGGTTTATGTCCACTTCTGAGCCTAGGCTCAACTGCACCCGCGCTGGCAAAAAAATTCAAAACAAATACTAAAAAAATCCAATTTTTTGGGTGGCAGATAATTTGATGCGTGAGGTTCGCTTTAATTTTTAAATCATTTGAACATCTGAGCAGCTCTCCGCAAAAAAAGCCAATTCGAGGTCTGTAAAAATGTTAACTATTCACGCTTCTGACCCGATTTGTCTTTGTTGCTCAGATATCCAAATGATCTAAAAAATAGAGCGAACCTCATGCATCAAATTATCTACCACATAAAAAAAATTGGAATTTTTTGAACTTGTTTTGATTTTTTTCCTGACCGGATACAGATGAGTCTGGGCAACGAAACGTGCACTCACAATCTTCTTCCTTCATGTCTCATCTCAAGATTCTCTTTATACGGTAAGCTCTAACGCCATTATCAGGACCGGTCGCGAACGCGAGATCTGCGCAGGGGCCTGCAACCACGTTATGATCGGATGGGCGGAGTGACATCGTGCACTAAAGATATCTTTATTCACGTACGTGTCGAACAAAACCCGTTTCTTTTTATGTATGAGAGAAGTTATTCACAGTCGGTGAAGGGAGAAGAAATGGAGTATATACGAAAGACGATTTAGGGCTCAAGTCACGAAAGCACAACATCATCTTCAACCAAACCCCACAACCATCTTCGTGTGTCCGAGCGGGTAACCGGGCAATACCCGGACAAAAAAAATCTCCAATGATGCTTCCGGTACCTAATCCATTTGTTCCGACTGTCCAGCAGCCCCCAAAGCCGGTCTATATGTGGGCCGGAATTGGGGCCGTCTAGACCCGTCTGCCACATCGAACACAGCACATCAGAAACACTCCAAATCCTCTCGAATCGACCCTTAGCCCCTTGCCCTAGGCATGCCCTCTTTCTTTCTGTTATGGTTGTGTCCATGCCGCGCCCTCCCCATCTTGCCCCCACCTGGAGGGTCGTGGTCCAGGCGGACAAATGGGAAGGGGGAAATGAGGGGACGTTGTTGCTCGGGCGAACAAATGAGGCTCGGTCATCTCTTGTCCGTGAACACGTCTGGAAATATCCGCAAACATATCGAGGGCCCAATTAGCCACTACAACTAGGGATGCTCTAATTGCCAAAATGCATTTTTTAATAATATATACGGTTCACAATAGAATTTCTTCTGTTCATATTGCTCGTTTTGGTGTTGCATCCTACCGTGTCTTGCACGGTCGCACGTGCGTTTGGAACCTGTAAAACTGCTGCTTTTGCCGCTGTGCGGCTTAAAGAAATGTTCAGGTGGGTTGTTTTTCCTCGGCAATCTTTTAAAATGTCCCAGGGATTTTTTTTTTGATTGGTGTCATTGTAGTGCTCATCTACTAAAAATATAATAAAGTTGGAAGAGTGCTGCAATGACTTGGAAGCACCATAGCGATAGAATATGTTCTCGATAGACTTGATAAAGATATCTTACGATGCAAATGGCACCCTTTAGATGCTATTCTGTGCTGCCATTGCATAACTGGGTAACCAAAAGGTTAAATGAAAAATAGAGAATTGTATTGATATTGATTTTTTTTCTTGATAAATGTCGATTTTATTAACTTCAGAAATGTTAACGCCCACACGTGTGGGCGTTTGCATCTCGCCCACACGCGTGGATCCGCGTCCGTTTGTGAGCGCATGAATCTTGGCATGTTTGTAGTGCCACGTAGGACTGGTCTGATGCGTGTGCGTTTAGCCGGTCGCCCACACGGCCGTTTCACCACACAGGAGGGGCTGGTGTGTGGGCGTTCAGCAGTTCGCCCACACGCCACTTTGCACGCACACACAAGGGCTAGTGTGTGGGCATTTGACATCTTGCCCACACGCCCTTCTCCTCTCCCACACCCAAGCTGCTAGTTGCCATGTATTTTTGCACTGCACATGGCAACTGCCTCTAGTGTGCTTTTATAAGCAGGTGGCAACTCTCTTTTTTACCCGAGTTTGCCATGTGTTTTGCAGGGTACACGACAACTGCCCAGTGTGCACGTAAGCAGATGGCAACTCTCTTTTACCGAGTTATCATATGTTTTTGCATGGTACATGGCAACTGCCCTAACGTGCATGTACATGGCAACTGCCCTAACGTGCACGTAAGCAGATGGTAACTCTTCCTTTTTACATGGCAACTGCCCTAGCATGCTTGTGAGCACATGGCAACTCTCTCAACTGCCTAGTGTTAGTATGTGACAACTCCTAAAGTTATGAAATCATGGCAACTACATTAGATCAGATCATACATGGCAACTGCAGTTGAACAACCATGGCAACTGCAGTTGTCCGACATGGCGACCGTAGTTCAGCGACATGGCAACTGCAATTAAACGAACATGGACGAGGGTCTGGACTATGGCAACTGCGGGCACGCGGTGACCGTCACGCGTGGCGTGCGGGGCCAGGAGGTACGAGGCCTGACATACGGGCGTGTGGGCGTTATCAACTTCGCCCACACACACGCGTGTGAGAGGGATCGAGAGGAAAAAAAAGAGGCGTGTGGGCGCTAATTGTTTTGCTCACACGTAAGTGTGTGGGCTGTTCCTCTTATACACCACACAAAATGTGTGGGTGAACTCTCTAACGCCCACACGTGTGGCACTTATCGGCGTCCATTAACTTTCATATTCTGAATCCCAAGTAGAAGCAGTTAGGTTCACCAACCTACCGTTGTATACTACTCGATCTGTTTAGAAATATAAGATGTTTTAATATTTTCGTGAATCAAATGTACATAGTCACGTTTTAATGTGTTTATTTATTCATTTTAATCTGAAAGAAGTTTATATTAAAATATTCAAAATATCTTATACTGTTAATAAGGGTATGGGCTACCAGTTCATGTATATGCAGCCGCGCGCGATAGATTAATGGATGAATGCTGGATATATTTCGGAATCAAATCAATCAAATAATCAGAAGAGGTACTTTGCATCAACGAATCAAGGTGCAGACGGGGATCTAAACTAGCGATGTTGATCGATGGAGTCGTAGTAGTAGCACTCACCGGTGCTTAGGGTGATGACCCATACGTACAGGAAGCTGCTGTAGGGGATGCCCGGGTTCTCGGCCTTCCTCCGGTCAATCGCGCACCCGGGGCACCCCTCCACGTACAACACGCCGCCGGCCTTCTTCTCCAGCAACGGCACTGACGACTCTGCTGCCGCCTCATGCTGTCGCAGCCCGTCGTGATATTGCTCCTCCATATTCACGATGCTCACTGGCCGCCGTGTAGTGATGCAAGGGCAAGGGCTACCTACCAGCTGCCTCTCCTAGGGGCCGGCGGGGGACTAGTTCTCTCGTCGCAGTGCTGGGAACCCAACACTGGTTTCTTATATAAACTGCACGTGCTCGGGGTGGGTGGGAAAGAGGTTGGTTGATGTTTGTTTTTTGGGGGATTTCCTTTCTAGGTTAAAGAAGGTTGATTGACGTTTCCATAACTAGCGTGACATCATTTCCAAAAATCTTTGAACAATCATGGGGGAGAGTCCACCCATGAATGCATTACTCAAAAGGACCACGAGTGGCGAGATTAAAAGGTTGTGTAGTGCTTGGAGAGAGGTATTGGTGTTATGACAAGGCGTCCACCTTCTGATGTTTTACCCTAAGGCGATCAGTTCAGAGAGTGAAGTCGGAAATAACGTTCCTAATGATTACAATGAGTGCGTAGAACTGGTTCTAAAAACGTGGGTGTTGGCGGGATCAAGGTGGGGGGTTCTCTATTGTCCTTCCCAGGGAAGCCATCTTATGAGCATAATTGGTTTGCTACCAATATTTAGCTAGCCAAATGTTGGCATTGCCAAATAATGGAAATACTATGACTTGTAAATATTGGCAACTTTATGTGAGTTGGACAAGGCAACTTGGTAACTAACCAATTAGTAGCCAATATTTGGCACAATGTCAAATATTGGGATGCCAATTTTTGACACCAAACCAATTATGTTTGACGCGTCATAGGACCAACTCTGCGGGCCCGGAGGGGGTCTCGAGGGAGGGGGTGTGTGTCTTCAGGCCACACCCTCTTCTTCGGGAAGGGTCTCCTCCCCACCTCTGCACGTCCAATCACCCCCGAGGACCAAAAGTTGACATGACTAGAGAAGGCCATACCGTGGCATGGGCAACGTTTGGATGTATGTTAGAAGTCCTTTGTGAGAGGACGCGAGGAGTACGGTCTCGAAGGGGCCAGGTGACCCCGTGGCTGCCTATGTCACGGCATGGTGGGCCTAGCCAAAATATATAAGAGACTGAGAGAGGCTCTTGCAAGGGGAGGAGATTTATTCGACATATACAAAGAACACTGAGGTAGGAGTAGGGTGTTACACCGTCACCGGTGGCCTAAACTCATCGGGGGATGATAACCCACAAGTATAGGGGGTCAATTGTAGCCTCTTTCAATAAGTAGGAGTGTCGAACCCAACAAGGAGCTAAAGGTAGAACAAATATTCCCTCAAGTTCTATCGACACTAGTGCAGAACCGGGCAATAGCACCGGTTCGTAAGGCCCTTTAGTGCCGGTTTCGTAACCGGCGCTAAAGTGTAGGCACTAAAGCCCCCCCCCCTTAGTACCGGTTCATCACGAACCGGTGCTAAAGGGCAACCACGTGGCACGAGCCAGCTTCGGGGGTAGGGAGCCCTTTAGTACCGGTTGGTGTCACCAACCGGTATTAAAAGGTTGGGGCGGTTTTGGGTTTATGATTTCTTTTTCATTTAATTTTGTGTTTTCCATTTAATTCTTTTTCGTTTGCTGGTATTTTACGATACTACATATTGTACACATTATGCATATATATAAATAGAATTTCTAGTAGAACCGGTCATAATATATATAGTATATATATAGTGGCATTAGCCTTCTATATATACAATTTCTCCTAATATATATACAATTTCTCCTAATTGGTGCCTTCGGAGCCAGTGGCATTAGCCTAATTGGTGCATTCGGAGCACGATAACAATTGGAAGTGGTTCATGGGGGCGGTAGCGGGTAATAGTATTCTCCTTTGGGATCTATGACCTGGTCGAGCAAAAATCCCGCTATTTCCTCTTGAATTGCTTGTATGCGCTCCTCTGTTAGGAGCTTCTCCCGCACCTCTTTGAACTGTTAGGAAGGAGATCAATATGCATGTGTATTAGTTGTGTGACTAGATATCGATAATGGTGTAAAAATTGTGAATAGTGTTCTGACAAACGTACCCACTCCTGTCTTTGAGATTTGCTCTTTTCGGACGCCATCATGCGAATGTTCTCGCAAACGTAGTATGCACACAGATTATTCTCCGGCGCCTGCTTCAGGGCCTTTACGAGAATGAAATTTGATCAGATAATAATTAATCAAGCATGATAATTAAAGAGATGGCAGCTAACTAGTACTACTTAATTACTTACCTGGGGTCGATACCATTTCAGATTTTGGTTCCATGGGCCTGGAGTGGCCCTGATGAACTTTGCCCAAGCCCTGCCCGCCGACAAAGAAAATGAATAAATGAGTTATTAAATAGTTTTTATCAGGAAATGACGAACTAATTAAATAGGCCAAGATATAGTTAATAATGATTGAAATTATCTATTGACTATCCCCTTCACGATGGTGTAGTCACTTTCTTTCTTAAATAGTGAGTCTAGTATTTCAACTGTTCCTTCATCAACTTTAATGATTAACAAGATCCAGTGAAATCTGCATGCACACGCGTTTGCATGTCTTAATTAAGCGGGCATATGTAAGCAAAAACATGTAGCTAGCTAGTAGGCAAAAACAGAATTTGTAGTACAAGACAGTGTGACTCACTCGAAGTTGTAAGGAAGTAGTATATCTTCATTGTATTTGAGGCGCTTGAAGAACTCTAGCATGCTTTCCTCTACACTTTTTTCGTAATATGGATCTAATTTCCATGTGTATTCATTAATGGTATTTGGGTCAACAAACCCAATGCCATAGCGTCCACCTTTTTTCATTTCATAAATCTTCATCCTGCATAATACCACAGAAAAGAATATAGTGAGGATAATTACAGGTAATGATTGATCAAAATGATCACTACAGCTAGCTTGAGAGTTAAATTACAGAAAGAAATCACTTACAGACAATAGCAACTGACGATAGATTTGTCGAGTGCGTCTTGATTGTATAGCTGAAACAGTTCTGAATACTCAACGGTCAGAGCTTTCTCATGGTAGTAATGCTCCTACTTGACATTCACCATGAGGGACTCTCGATTGGAAATCTTGGTAATGTCCATGTACCATCGATGCAATTCATACATTCTCGTTGGGAGGTTCTTGACCTCGTCTGGCTCGACCAAAGATTGGCCCCGGACATATTTCCGTTTTATTTCCTCTTCTCTAGTCGGAGACATGGGCTCGATATCGAGGAGTTGTCCAACAGTGATCCCGATCACTTCAGCCTGCGAAATATGCTCCTCGGTTATTACCACATCGCCCACCCCGGGAACGTTAACGGTTTGCCCACAATAATATTGGCGCGCCTACTCTCATGTGTTGTTGGCACAACAAGCGGGGGGGATTGATTGCGCCACCTGTTCTCCCAGCTGGGGAACGGTTTTACCACTCCTTTTGCCAGCTGATTTGCTCGAGCTCGAGCTCGCCTCTTTCTGTAGACATGCTCGATTTAACTTCTTGATGTGGCGCTCATAGTCTGTGTCAACAGGCTTGGGAGCTGGTGCTCTAGACATACGAATGAAGTGGTCAATCTTTTCCACAGGCACTTTCTCCCTTGGCGCGATGGCGGTTTCAGTGCAAAATGGGCTTCCACCTCGGCCTTCGATATGGCTACGTTTTCCTCCTCAGACTTGTCGTAAGGCCTCTGCGGAAGAGGCGCGAGGCTTGGACCATATTGAAATCGCTTGCCTCCGCCTGTACCTCCAGTACTACCTCGACTTGTACCGCTACGCACCATAGTTGAGGCGGCTCTCTTCCGTGATTGCTGAGGTGGCGAAGACGACTGATGTGGCTGAGTTGGAGGAGGAGGAGTGGCCTGAAGCTGTGCCGGAATTGGAGGAGGAGTGGCCTGACGCTTTGCCGGACTTGGAGGAGGAGGAGTGGCCTGAAGCTGTGCTGTACTTAGAGGAGGAGTGGCCTGACGCGTTGGTGGACTTGGAGGAGCGGGAGTCTGCTGACTCGGTGGCGGACTTCGACGAGGAGTCAGATGACGCGGTGTCGGTGGCCTTCGAAAGATGATGCAATTCTTTCTCCATAGGATGATACGATGGTTGGCCTCTCCCAGTGTGTTCTCATCATCACCTCCAAGAATGTCAAGCTCTAGCCCCGAATATTGCTCCACCACCTCATCAACCAAGACACGAGCATAGCCCGCTGGAATCGGGTTGCAATGGAAGGTTGCCTCGGGGGGATTTGTAAAAGCAAGGGCGTCCGCCACCTTCATGGATATGTTCTTCATTTTGAAGTGTAGCTCGCAGTTAGTGTTCTCCATGATGTCATCCACTGGGTAGCTATCCAGCAATGCGTCGCCCGGGGCGGAACCCACGCTGCTTCTCGGCATGGATGGGACGGTGCTATCCAATGGTGGATCATCCGCTAGCTGCTGAGACCCCCTTTGCTGGCTAAGTGAGTCGATCTGCTCCTGCTGCCGCTGGAATTTGACTGCCAAGTCCGCGTGCGCTGATTCTAGGCCTTGAAGGCGTTCATAGTCTAGCTTCCTCTGCTCCTCCTCCATCTTCCTCTTCTTCTCCTCCGCAATCTTCTTTCTCGCGCGGGTTCTGTAGTTGGCGTTCCAGTCCAAAAACCCCTCATACCACGGCATAGCGCCCATGCCTCGTGTTCTTCCCGGGTGTTCAGGATTTCTTAGGGCACGCGTAAGCTCGTCATTCTCTCTGTTGGGCTCGAACACCCCCGATCGAGCCTCTTCTATTGCAACAAGTAGCTTATCTTCGGCTCCGTCCAGACATGCCTTCTTCAAAACTTTGCCTGTCTTTGGGTCCAACTCCCCCCCCCCATGCGCATAGAACCAAGTCCTGCACCTGGGGGGGCAGCTCAATGTTTCTGGAGTGACACCTGCATCCAACATCTCTTTCTCAGACTTATCCCACTTAGGCATTCCCACCGCATAGCCACCTGGCCCCAGCTTATGGAATTTATCCTTTTTTGCGGCATTGGCCTTATTTATTCTCGACCGTTCCTTAGATAACTCCGAATCCTTGAATTTCACGAAATCGTCCCAATGAGCACTTTGCTTCTCTAGTGTTCCCTCGAATACTGGAGTCTTCCTTCCTCCCTTGACGTACTTGGCCCATTCACGAATCTTGTGGTTCTTGAATGCAACCGCCATCTTCCTAAGAGCAGCGTCCTTGACTTTCTCCACATCTACATCTGTGAAATGATCTGGTAGGGTGAAATATTCCATGAGTGTTTCCCAAAGCAGAAGTTTTTGTTTGTCGTCGACAAAAGTAACTCCTGGACGTGGCTTTGCTGGCTCTCTCCATTCTTGTAGGGAGATCGGGAGTTGGTCCTTCACAAGACTCTGCACTAACAAATGAACTTGTCCGCAATCTTCTTAGGCGCTAATGGTTCGCCATTAGGTTTGATGGCCTCGATATTGTACTTTATGCCCTCCTTCAACTTTTTGTTCGGGCCTCGTTTCCTGTTTCCTGAAGATTTGCTCGATCCAGATGGCTGAAAGAAGAAAGATTGATTTGTTAATATATCTTCAAGTCATTTAAAACATGTGATGATCACCAGATGCCTGCTTATATAAATATATATACCTCGCCGGTCTTTGTTGTTTCAGGATCAACATTTTCTTCGTCATGTTCATAGTTCATGACTTCATCAATTCGGTCGTCGCGATCGAATATCATATCACCCTCCCCGGTGTTGTTTAGATATTCGTAGCCGTCATAATCTTCTTCATTCTGATCATCATCTGGCCCGCGAGGATTGCGTATGATATTGAACAGGGCCTCTTCTCCCTCTCTGCCGGTATTGTCCGCCATAGGTTTTGTTTAACTAATCCAAAAGAAATATATTCAAATTACAATGCATGGATGCAATCAATTAATAAGGAAAAACTGAATCAATCATAGTACATAATAAGCATCATCGAATATAATCTCGAATACGTCGTCTCAAATAATAGATATAATCTCGAATACATCGTCTCGAATAATAGATATAATCTCGAATACATCGTCTCGAATAATAGATATAATATCGAATACATCACTAGCTAGCTAGCTAGCAAGCTAATAAAGATCGAATACTACAGAGTAATCTAGGCCACTCGCGGTTCCTGAGGTGCGGGCGGTGGACACCCAAAGAGAAGGAACCATCACTGGATCATAGCTCGGGTGATCTCCCAAAAGAACCTGCCAGGTATTGGAGAACCTGACGTCCATAGCAGCCATGTAGCGATGGACGTGCTCATCCTTCTCCCTGACACGGTGACGTACCACCTCCGGCGGGGCTGGCTCCCTCCGCACCGAAAGTGGCCCACGCGAATGCCACCAAAGGAGATGAGGGTCGACGACGGGACCCGGAGCCGGGTTCCTCACCAAGCGTCGCGCCCCTGAAGGTAGCACCTCCCAGTGCCAGCCCGGCGGAGCCCAGTCCCGGACATGGGTCCTCTGAAGCAGGACGTCGTCGCGAACGGGTCGACGGCGAGGATGCAGGCCGGGCATCGTCGACAACAATTACTATATGCCGCAAAAGTAAAGTAACATTTTTTAAATGATGGATTGTGATTTCATATATGCAAATTCTAAATTTTATAACTAAAACTAACATTTCTAATATTTCTATAACTAAAACTAACATTTCTAATATTTCTATAACTAAAAAACATTTCTATATAACTAACATTTCTAATATTTCTATATAACTAACATTTATATAACTAAAACTAACATTTCTAATAATTCTATAACTAAAAAACAGAAAGATTGCTAACAATTCTATAACAATGTGTGTGTGTGTGTGTGTGTGTGGTTGGTGGCCGGGGCAGGAGCTCACCGGCGAGGCGCGACGATGGTGGGCGGCGATGGGGACGGGGACGGAGACGGAGACGGGGCAGCGACGACGGGGACGGGGATGGGCCGGGAGGGGACGACGTACGGGAGGACAGGCCGGGCGGGGACGACGGGAGGATGGGCCGGGGCGCGGCGACGGGGCGTGGCGCGGCGATGGGGACAACGGGGACGGGGACGGCGACGGCGACGGGGGCGGCGACGAGGGGCGGCGGCGACGGGGCAGAGGAGAAAGAAGCAGGAAGAGATGAGAAACTGACAATTTTTTTGAAGTGTTTTCTTATATAGAACCCACCTTTAGTACCGGTTGGAGCCACCAACCGATACTAAAGGTCTGTTTTGGCCAGGCGAAGCGGCGGGAACCGCACCCCCTTTAGTACTGGGTCATGGCACCAACTGGTACTAAAGGCCCCCCTTTAGTACCGGTTGGAGCCACGACCCGGTACTAAAGGGTGTGTGCTGCCAAGCGAGGGGCGCAAAAGTTTAGTCCCACCTCGCTAGCCGAGGGGCACTCGCACCTGTTTATAAGCCCCGTTGTCGCTGCTGTCTCGAGCTCCTCTCTTAAGCAGGCCTTCTGGGCCTACCTCTTCTGCGATGCCCTGTTGGGCCTACTGGGCTAGCGGGCCTGCATCCTGGCCCAGCTAGAATTTGGGTTTCTAGTCGTATGCAGGCCGCTGTGGCCTAGTAGGTGGGCTTTTTTTCTTATTTTTTTGCTTTATTTATTTTAGAGTTGTTTTTTGCTGTATTTAGAGTTTGTTTGTGAATATTTTTGCTTTAGGTACAAAAAATTACAAACTTTCTGTTAGTACTGGTAGTTTACAAATTTGAATAGTTTAAATTTTGAATTATTTGAAATTTGTGTGAATCACTAGTTTGTGAATAACTTAACTTTGAAAATAGAATTTTTAGTGATTCTTTTTTCTTATGTTTAATATTAGTGTGTTTTATCATTATATTAAATTTGGTAATGCTTAGGTTATTTAAAAAATGAAATGCCTTTGTAACGGATGTGTTTTCGTCCGAAACCCTGATACTTCGAAAGAGATTGTCCATTTTGTACACGAAGTGCATCCAGTTTTTGCGGTAACCCTCTCTACTTTTTTGCACATGCTATGTGGGTGAAATTATGATACCATGCCAACTTTCAACCTTTTCTGAGTTCATTTGAAATGCTTTTCAATTTCAGGGCCATTTAGCTGAAAAAATGCATGAAAGAATTTGCTTGCACATAAAATTTCTTCGTGTTTCAAATGCCAAAACACATAACTAGCTACCCTAACTATTACAGAGATTCCCTCATGGGTGTGAAACACAGAAGAAAGTGATGATAGTGAAGCCGATCACATCCCAGATCTTTGGGTGTGAAACTTTTTCTTCGCGTGTGTCCCTTTGCGCCGTAGCCATTGAAAATCTTCATCATTTAACTAGATGCTCGGGTCAATATTCACTGTGAATGGAGCAATTTCATCAAACTTTTCATAATCTCCTGACATGTTTGTCTTGTCATCCACTCCCACGATGTTTCTCTTCCCAGAAAGAACTATGTGCCGCTTTGGCTCATCGTACGATGCATTCGCTTCCTTATCTTTTCTTTTTCTCGGCTTGGTAGAGATGTCCTTCACATAGAAAACCTGTGCCACATCATTGGCTAGGACGAATGGTTCGTCCGCATACACAAGATTGTTGAGATCCACTGTTGTCATTCCGTACTGCGGGTCTTCTGTTACCCCGCCTCGTGTCATATTGACCCATTTGCACCGAAACAAAGGGACCTTCAAACCACGTCGATAGTCAAGTTCCCATATGTCCTGTATATAACCATAATATGTTTCCTTTCCCGTCTTGGTTTCTGCATCAAAGCGGACACCACTGTTTTGGTTGGTGCTCTTCTTATCTTGGGCGATCGTGTAAAATGTATTACCATTTATCTCTTACCCTTTGAAAGTCATTATATTCGAAGATGGTAACTGGGACAGCAAGTATAGGTCATCTTCAATAGAGGCGTCATGCATGGTACGTGTCTGCAACCAGCTGGCGAAACTCCTGGTTTGTTCACGTGTAATCCAGTCATTAGACCGCTCCGGGTGTTTGGAGCATAGCAAATTCTTGTGTTCATCCATATACGGAGCCACCAAGGCGGAATTCTGTAGAACTGTGTAGTGTGCTTCAGTGAGAGAATGTCCGTCCATACATATTATTTGTTCCCCTCCTAGCGTGCCTTTTCCATCCAGTCCGCCCTTATGCCGCGATTCAGGAACACCAATCGGCTTAAGGTTAGGAATAAAGTCAATACAAAACTCAATGACCTCCACGTGGCAGTCATGAGACTTTAGGTTCTGGAATTTTTCTCTGCCATGTTTATTATTCCCTTTATATTCGACGAGAAGCCAGACGGTACCTTAATACTGAGTAGGCATTCAAAGAAGATTTCCTTCTCTTCTTTGGTAAGAGCGTAGCTTGCATGAACCTGGTGTGTGCCGTCTTTTCCGTGCATACGTTGCTGGTCCTCTCGTGCCTCAGGTGTATCTTTTGTCTTCCCATACACGCTCAAGAAGCCAAGCAGGGTCACACAAAGATTCTTCGTCACGTGCATCACGTCGATTGCGGAGCGGACCTCTAGGTCTTTCCAATAGGGCAGGTCCCAAAATATAGATTTCTTCTTCCACATGGGTGCGCGTCCGTCAGCGTCATTCGGAAAAGGTTGTCCACCAGGACCCTTTCCAAAGACCACCTTCAAATCCTTGACCATATCATGTACATCAGCACCAGTACGGTGGCGAGGCTTTGTCCGGTGATCCGCCTCACCTTTGAAATGCTTGCCTTTCTTTCTTACGGGATGCCTGCTCGGAAGAAATCGACGATGTCCCAGGTACAAATTCTTCTTACAATTAGCCAAATATATACTGTCGGTATCATCCAAACAGTGCGTGCATGCGTGGTATCCCTTGTTTGTCTGTCCTGAAAGGTTACTGAGAGCAGGCCAATCATTGATGGTCATGAACAGCAACGCCTTTAGGTCAAATTCTTCCCCCATGTGCTCATCCCACGCACGTACACCTGTTCCATTCCACAGTTGTAAGAGTTCTTCAACTAATGGCCTTAGGTACACATCAATGTCGTTGCCGGGTTGCTTAGGGCCTTGGATGAGCACTGGCATCATAATGAACTTCCGCTTCATGCACAACCGAGGAAGGTTATACAAACATAGAGTCACAGGCCAGGTGCTATGGTTGCTGCGCTGCTCCCCAAAAGGATTAATGCCATCTGCGCTTAGACCAAACCATATGCTCCTTGCGTCATCTGCAAACTCCTTCCCGTACTTTCTTTCGATTTTTCTCCACTGCGATCCGTCAGCGGGTACTCTCAACTTTCCGTCTTTCTTACGGTCTTCTCTGTGCCATCGCATCGCCTTGGCATGCTTTTTGTTTTGGAACAAACGTTTCAACCGTGGTATTATAGGAGCATACCACATCACCTTGGCAGGAATCTTCTTCCTGGAGCGCTCGCCCTCGACATCACCAGGGTCATCGCGGCTGATCTTATAGCGCAATGCACCACATACCGGGCAAGCGTTCAAATCCTCGTATTCACCGCGGTAGAGGATGCAATCATTAGGGCATGCATGTATCTTCTGCACCTCTAACCCTAGAGGGCAGACAACCTTCTTTGCTTCGTATGTACTCTCGGGCAATTCGTTGTCCTTTGGAAGCATATCATTTATCATTACCAGCAACTTTCCAAATCCCTTGTCAGATACACCATTCTCTGCCTTCCATTGCAGCAATTCCAGTGTGGTGCCCAGCTTTTTCTTGTCACCTACGCAATTCTGGTACAACAATTTTTTGTGATCCTCTAACATGCGCTGCAACTTCTTCTTCTCCAAATCACTTGCGCAGTTTCTCTTTGCATCGGCAATGGCCCGACCTAGATCATCAACGGGCTCATCTGATGCCTCTTCTTTAGCTTCTTCCCGCATTGCCGGCTCAGCTTCTTGCCGCATTACCGGCTCAGCTTCTTCCCCCATTATTGTATCATCGTATTCAGGGAACCCATGGCCAGGATAGCTGTCGTCGTCCTCTTCTTCTTCATTGTCTTCCATCATAACCCCTCTTTCTCCGTGCTTGGTCCAAACATTATAGTGGGGCATGAAACCGGACTTAAACAGGTGGACGTGAATGGTTCTTGACGTAGAGTAATTGTGACCATTCTTACAGCGAGCACATGGACAAGGCATAAAACCATCCGCCCGCTTGTTTGCCTCAGCCGCAAGCAGAAAAGTATGCACGCCCTCAACGAACTGGGGAGAGTATCGGTCATCATACATCCATTGCCGTCTCATCTTCATTACACAACACCGAATAGAACAAATTAATACAAGTTCATACATAAAGTTCATACAACACTTAAATGCAACAAACAAATAACTCTCTAGCTAAAGCATTTAAATGCAACAACAAATACGATCAAGATTGCAACTAAGGTAACAATGGATCCAACAACATAATGATACCAAGCCTCACTATCGATGGCATATTTTCTAATCTTTCTAATCTTCAAGCGCATTTTCTCCATCTTGATCTTGTGATCATCGACGACATCGGCAACAAGCAACTCCAATTCCATCTTCTCCCCCTCAATTCTTTTCAATTTTTCTTTCAAGTACTCGTTTTCTCTTTCAACTAAATTTAACCTCTCGACAATAGGGTCGGTTGGAATTTCCGGTTCACATACCTCCTAGAAAAAAATTCTATGTCAACTTGATGGGCATAATTTGTCATAAACACGAAATGCAACTAGTTTTAAAAGAGAATATATATACCACATCCGAATCATAACAAGGACGAGGGCCGACGGGGACGGATATCAAAACCATGGCACTATATGTATAACAAACAACATACGGGTAAGATAATTATATGAGTAACTATATATCCGAATCACACAAACATCAATTTTTATATAAAATTTCATGAACAAGAGGCTCACCACAAGGTGGTGCCGGCGACGGGACGGTGCGGGCGATCGACGGTGGTTATGATGGAGATTTAGAAGGCACTAAGTAAACCACACCTACATATGCAAACTAAGTGTTATTTTTGACCTCAGATTGCATATAAATCAAATACTAGCACATATATATATCCTCCCAAATTACTAAACTCACAAATTAATCACTATATAAAGCATTGCAAGAGCTAATCTAGCAATGAGAGATGAAAGGACAAAGTTGCTAACCTTTGTGATCATTTGAATGGATGGGGGCCTTCAAATCTTGACAAATTTTGGGCAAAATGTGTGATGAGCTCAAGAGGAAGAGGGGAAGAACAGAGAGGAGAGGGGAAAGGGGAAGAACAGAGCGAGCTCGGGTGTGAAGGGTTTATGTAGGACGACCTTTAGTACCGGTTCATGCCACGAACCGGTACTAAAGGGGCTGGAGGGGCCCCAGTCTGACAACATCCTGCCACCACTCTCATTAGTACCGGTTCGTGGCACAAACCGGTGCTAAAGGTTCGCCACGAACCGGTACTAATGAAAGCGGCCCGGCTAGCCGTTGGAACCGGCACTAATGTATACATTAGTGCCGGCTCAAATACAAACCGGCACTAATGTGCTTCACGTTTGACCCTTTTTCTACTAGTGATCACGTCTTCACCATAGCCCAGGCTTCCCTCGCACCTTGTCGGCAAGCTGATATCTTCCATAATCGGAAGCATCGCTGCGCTCCCTTGAGCTTCTCTACAAGCTCTCCCATGCCTCCTGGCAGGGATGCGGACGGCCACAAGGCTTGGGCAATACCCTGCATCACCTGCCGAACTTGCTCGTGCAGTTGTGAGAGCTCTGGTAGAAGATCACCCGAAGGCCCGGGCATCTCTTCCGCGGGACGACCCGTCAGTATACCTGCAGACACAACTCTGTCAGCCAGCTTCTTCGCCGAACTCCTTTAAAAGTTCGTTCAAGCACTTACTAAAAATGCCGCGCCGAAGCCGCTTATTCTCCTTCACGGAGTCCGCTAGCTGGGCCCGGACATCTTTCAGTTCCTCGCCTAGTCGGGTATTGGCGTCTTGGAGATTGTTTTTCTCCTGCCTGACTCGCGTAAGCACGCGCTCACCAGCATTTAGCTGTCGATCAGCACGTGCCCCATTCACCACTACGACCTCCGGATTCACTCTGAGGTCACCTGCAACATCTATTGTTAGATTTGCATAAATGCCGCATACTACTTGGTACCTGCCTTCTTTGCAAGGGAAACGGGTGTTACCAGAGGGACCCTTCTCGGACTCCCTCAACGCGGCAACAGCGGCCCCTAGCTGGGCCTTGCACTCTTCCAGCTCTTGAGACAATGGGGAATTCTTCTCTGTAAGAACCTACTCAAATAAATGATCCTTAAATCAGTTGTGTCAACTGTTTTTAGTCTCAGGGGCTACAAATACATATAATCGTCAGATTTACTTAACCGTATATCCCTTACATACTGGTCCGTGGCTCTGGCTAGACCATTTTGAGCAGCACGGATGTATGCGTCTCCGGAATTGAAGGCATCAAATGCCTCTAGTGAGAAATAAGTGTCATGGCGTACAGCCCGGCGACGCTTGTGATTCATGGCGCTCTCCGCTTCGGAATTTGTAGCGGATAGTCTGTCTCCATCCTCTATAGGAGGAACATCCGGTGTCTGCCTCGCATTAGCTTCTGCCTCTATGTCCGGCCCTGGAGTCCGACTGGTCGAGGCGTGATCGGCAGCCTTTCTGGATATAGTCCGGCGGGCGTTTTTTCTAGGAAACACGGATGTCATTATATTTTAAGCAAGATGACAACCACGGAATGGGGTTTTGTGTTATACCTCAGTGATGGCGTCTCCGTCCTAACCGCCTTTCTTTTTTTCCTACCCGGCTTCGGCGCCTCTTGTTAGCGAGTTGCTGCAGATTCGGCACAGCGTCCCGAAGGCCTTCCCTATAAGACACCATACGTGTACGGTAGGTGAAGTGCATAAAAGGGAATCCTTTTTTGGGAGTTGGGACTTTGGTTTTTCTTACGTGCGACACAGGAAGTAGTCCCGGATAGTCGGCCATTATGGCCACCATGGCGTCGTCGCAGCTCAGTTGATAGAATTGCCTGTCTATCAGCTCCACGAATATCTCCGGATCCTCTTCAAGTCCGGGATCGAGGGCCCGGCCAGGGTCCTCTTGTTGTGGAGCTGGGCTGTTGACCTCCCTTATCGCTTTTCATAGTTCCTGCCGTGAAATGGCAAGGTGAGTACCTACGACGAAGAATGCGGGAAGGTTGAGAGTAAAAAGGGTACAACTCACCCAGCTTGGAGAGTTGTACATGGAGAATCCGTCCCGTGGTTTAATGTGGATGAACTCCTCTTCCTCTCCCTTGAAAAACTCGGACAGAACTTTTGCTAAAGCAGCTGGTGAGTCTGGTCCCTTGCGCCCGCAACGGGTGGCATCGTCTTCCCCGTTAAAACACCACAGGGGGTGCCCTCGATATTGAAGTGGTTGCACCCCCCGCATTATGCATATTGACATAACCTCGATTATTGTCAATCCTGATTGAGCCAGCGCTTTAATCCGGTTCATCAGATAAAGGACTTCTCCGGTTATCTTCCTCCTGGGAGCTCCGTGGGCGCCAACTTCGACATTTCTTCAGAGGAGCATTGTCGAACTCAGGAAGACCCCGCCGAACAGGGTCTGGAAGAGGGACGTCCTCCATGTAAAACTACTCCAAAGGCCAGTCCTCAGATGTCTTCTTTGGAGTACCGGACGGGTATCCGGTCTCGGCGCGCCATATTTCGGCTCCGCCCACTTGATAAAGTGACACCTTCTGTGTGCGGGGCATAAGGCAGAATAGCCTTTTCCACAGCTCGAAATGAGCCTCGCAGCCCAACAACAGCTCACAAATGGCAGCGTAGCCGGCGATGTGTAACATGGAAGCGGGGGTGAAATTATGCAACTGGAGGCCGTAAAACTCCAGGAGTCCACGGAGGAACGGATGAATCGGAAATCCGAGTCCCCTTAGTAAGTAAGGGACAAGGCATACCCGCTCCCCCTTGGAGGGATTGGGGAAGCTCTCTGCTTGCTCCCCGCCATTATAAGTGGCGAGCCCGGCTCTGACGGGAACCATATATGCCGGAGGGAGAAATCCCTGGGTCTGCAACTCTACTAATCGGCCGTGTGGGACGGAACACTTCTCCCAATCACTGGGCTTGGGGCTACGGGGGTGAGAGGAGGAGCTGTGATGGCCGGCCATGATGGAATGGATTTTTCTGAGCGCGCTCCGATGGATTCTCGCCGTGGGAAGATGGTGTGGATTGGATCTAAGAATCCCCATCCCTTTAATAGGCAATTTACTTACCTGGTGAGGGGGGGGGGGGAATGTAAAAACGCCCTGGCTCCTCGCATTCGCTCGACGTGTGGAAGATGGCCCTTATTGGGCGCAGAAGCCAAGAAGTCCAACATTTACGGGAGCCGGACACTACTTAGATATTCAGGATTTGGAGAAGAACCCGCCTTGCAATGCCGAAGACAATATTGCACGCCAGACTCATCATCATTGAAGCCTGGTTCGGGGGCTACTGAGGGAGTCCTGGATTAGGGGGTCTCTGGACAGCCAGACTATTGGACTATGAAGATAAAAGATTGAAGACTTCGTCCCGTGTCCGGATGGGACTCTCCTTGACGTGGAAGGCAAGCTAGGCAGTACGGATATGTAGATCTCCTCCCTTGTAACCGACCTTGTGTAACCCTAGCCCCTCCGGTGTCTATATAAACCGGAGTGTTTTAGTCCGTAGGACAACATACAATCATACCATAGGCTAGCTTCTAGGGTTAGCCTCTACGATCTCGTGGTAGACCAACTCTTGTAATACTCATATCATCAAGAACAATCAAGCAGGAAGTAGGGTATTACCTCCATCAAGAGGGCCCGAACCTGGGTAAACATCTTGTCCCCCGCCTCCTGTTAGCATCCGCCTTAGACGAACAGTTCGGGACCCCCTACCCGAGATCTGCCGGTTTTGACACCGACAATCACCCTTTCCTCTTCAAGGGAAACCAACGCAATGCTCAAGAGGTAGCAAGAAGAATTTTTGGCTCCGTTGTCGGGGAGATTCACGCCAAGTCAAGTCAAGATTCGACTCCCGACAACGAGCCATTTCTGGCACCGTTGCCAGAGATTCTACGCACAAGTCAAGACATACCAAGTACCCATCACAAACTCTTATCCTTCACATTACATTATTTTCCATTTGCCTCTCGTTTTTCTCTCCCCCACTTCACCCTTGCTGTTTTATTCGCCCTTCTTCTGTTCGTATTTCCATTTGCTTTGATGTCTTACTTGGCTTGTTTGCTCGTTTGGTTGGAATAGTTGTTTATTTATTGCTAAACAGGGAACCTAAGATCTATGGATCCTCATCCTCTTGCTAATATTTTTAAGAGATCCAATTATGATGAACCAATTGCTAGTGATTTTTGTGCACTAGATTATCTTTATGAAGTTTTGCTTGAAATTCGTGAATCTGAAAATTGTGATGAAGTACTTTATGGAGTGATTCACGATGGATCTTTGAATAGAAAGCATGATTGCAATGATGATAATATAAATTCTATTAATGTCAATTGTGCTTATAATATGCAAAACCCTAAGCTTGGGGATGCTAGTTTTGCTATGACTACTATTTGTTGCAATGATCATGATTGGGGTGATTCTTCTTATGATCTTGAAAATTTATTTAAGCCCCATGATGAATATGAGATTGATGATAATATTTGCAATAATATTGAAAGTGGGTTTGGAAGAGTGTCAACTTTAGATCCCACATATTTTGAGAATGTTCAATCTTATGAAGTTTTTGATGAAAGTGGGTTTGGAGAGGTCATGACTTTAGCTAATGTTAATCCCAGTATCTCGGAAGAGTGTCAACCTTGCATGCATGTGGATCATGTTGAGAATATTTTATGTGATAGCTATATTGTTTAATTTGCTTATGATCCTTCATGTAATTATTATGAGAGACTAAAATATGGTTGTAGAAATTTTCATGTTACAAAATTACCTCTTGTTATGTTGAGATTGCTATCGTTGCTTTCCGCTTCCTTGCATATGCTAGTTTTTGCTTGGTATGATAATTTGTTTGCTTATAAAATACCTATGCATAGGAAATATGTTAGACTTAAGTGTGTTTGTCACATGTTTTATGATTCTCTCTTTGTGCTTCAATTCTTGTCTTTCATGTGAGCATCATTGAAATTATCAATGCCTAGCTAAAAGGCTTTAAAGAAAAGCGCTTGTTAGGAGACAACCCAATATTTTTCCTTGCTGTTTAGTAATAAATAATTTATCTAGACTCTGTTTTGGTTGTGTTTTTGTGATTAATTAGTGTTTGTGCCAAGTAGAACCGTTGGGAAGAGTTGGGGAAATTCTTTTTGATCTTGCTGTAAAAAACAGAACTTTAGCGCTCACGAGAATTGCTGCCATTTTTATTTTGAGAGTGATATTTAGTTAATTCTTTTTCCAGATGATTAATAGATAAATTCCTCACTTCCAGAAATTTATTTTAGAATTTTTGGGGTTCCATAAGTTTGCTTTAGCTACAGATTACCACAGGCTGTTCTGTTTTTGAAAGATTCTGTTTTTCGTGTGTTGTTTGCTTATTTTGATGAATCTATGGCTAGTAAAAGAGCTTATAAACCATAGATAAGTTGGAATACAGTAGGTTTAACACCAATATAAATAAATAATGAGTTAATTACAGTACCTTGAAGTGGTGTCTTGTTTTCTTTCGCTAACGGAGCTCATGAGATTTTCTATTTTGAGTTTTGTGTTGTGAAGTTTTCAAGTTTTGGGTAAAGTCTTGATGGATTATGGAACAAGGCGTGGCAAGACCCTAAACTTGGGGATGCCCATGGCACCCCAAGGTAAAATTCAAGTACACCAAAAAGCCTAAGCTTGGGGATGCCCCGGAAGGCATCCCCTCTTTCGTCTTCGTACATCGGTAACTTTACTTGGAGCTATATTTTTATTCACCACATGATATGTGTTTTGCTTGGAGCGTCTTGTATGATTTGAGTCTTTGATTTTTAGTTTACCACAATAATCCTTGCTGTACACACCTTTTGAGAGAGACTCATATTATTTGAAATTTATTAGAATACTCTATGTGCTTCACTTATATCTTTTGAGCTATATAGTTTTTGCTCTAGTGCTTCACTTATATCTTTTAGAGCACGGCGGTGGTTTTATTTTATAGAAAAAATTGATCTCTCATGCTTCACTTATATTATTTTGAGAGTCCTTTAGAACAACATGGAAATTTGCTTTTAGGAATAATGTAAAAAAATTCATAGAAGTGCATTGAATACTATGAGAAGTTTGATACTTGATAATTGTTTTGAGATATGGAGATGGTGATATTAGACTCATGCTAGTTGAGTAGTTGTGAATTTAAGAAATACTTGTGTTGAAGTTTGTGATTCTCGTAGCATGCACGTATGGTGAACCATTATGTGATGAAGTCGGAGCATGATTTATTTATTGACTATCTTCCTTATGAGTGGCGGTCGGGGACGAGCGATGGTATTTTCCTACCAATCTATCCCCCTAGGAGCATGCGTGTAATACTTTGCTTTGATAACTAATATATTTCTGCAATAAGTATGTGAGTTCTTTATGACAAATGTTGAGTCCATGGATTATACGCACTCTCACCCTTCCACCATTGCTAGCCTCTCTAGTATCGCGCAACTTTCGCCGGTACCATAAGCCCACCATATACCTTCCTCAAAACAGCCACCATACCTACCTATTATGGCATTTCCATAGCCATCCCGAGATATATTGCCATGCAACTTTCCACTGTTCCGTTATTATGACACGCTTCATCATTGTCATATTGCTTGCATGATCATCTAGTTGACATCGTATTTGTGGCAAAGCCACCGTTCATAATTCTTCATACATGTCACTCATGCATCATTGCACATCCCGGTACACCGCCGGAGGCATTCACATAGAGTCGTATTTTGTTCTAAGTATTGAGTTGTAATTCTTGAGTTGTAAGTAAATAAAGTATAATGATCATCATTATTAGAGCATTGTCCCAAGTCAGGATGATGGAGACTATGATTCCCCCACAAGTCAGGATGAGACTCTGGATGAAAGGAAAAGAGGCCACAAAAAAGAAAATAAAAAAGGCCCAAATGAAAAAATGTGAATGAGAGAAAAAGAGTGAAGGGACAATGCTACTATCCTTTTTCCACACTTGTGCTTCAAAGTAGCACCATGATCTTCATGATAGAGAGTCTCTTATGATATCACTTTCATATACTAGTGGAAATTTTTCATTATAGAATTTGGCTTGTATATTCCAATGATGGGCTTCCTCAAAATGCCTTAGGTCTTCATGAGCAAGCGAGTTGGATGCACACCCACTTAGTTTCTTTTGTTGAGCTTTCATATACTTATAGCTCTAGTGCATCTGTTGGATGGCAATCCCTACTCACTCACATTGATATCTATTGATGGGCAATCTTCTCCTTTTTTGTCTTCACCACAACCACCATTCTATTCCACATATAGTGCTATATCCATGGCTCACGCTCATATATTGCGTGAAGATTGAAATTTTTTGAGAACATCAAAAGTATGAAACAATTATGTGACTTGCCATTGGGATTGTGCATGATTTAAATATTTTGTGTGGTGAAGATAGAGCGTAGCCAGACTATATGATTTTGTAGGGATAACTTTCTTTGGCCATGTTATTTTGAGAAGACATAATTGCTTAGTTAGTATACTTGAAGTATTATTATTTCTGTGTCAATATTAAACTTTTATCTTGGATCTTTCGGATCTGAACATTCATGCTACAATAAAGAAAATTACATTGAGAAATATGTTAGAAAGCATTCCACATCAAAAATTCTTATTTTATCATTTACCTACTCGAGGACGAGCAGGAATTAAGCTTGGGGATGCTTGATACATCTCCAACGTATCTGTAATTTTTTATTGCTCCATGCTATTATATTATCTGTTTTGGATGTTAATGGGCTTTATTTTACACTTATATATCATTTTTGGGACTAACCTACTAACCGGAGGCCCAACCCAAATTGCTATTTTTTTGCCTATTTTAGAGTTTCGCCGAAAAGGAATATCAAACAGAGTCCAAACGAAATGAAACCTTCGGGAACGTGATTTTCTCAACAAACGTGATCCTGGAGACTTGGAGTGGGAGTCAAGAAACAATCGAGGAGGCCACGAGGCAGGGGGCGCGCCCACCCCCCTTGGGCGCGCCCTCCACCCTCGTGGGCCCCTCGTTGCTCCACCGACATACTTCTTCCTCCTATATATATCCACATACCCCCCCCTAAAACATCCAGGAGCACCACGAAAACATAATTCCACCACCGCAACCTTCTGTACCCGAGAGATCCCATCTTGGGGCCTTTTCAGGAGCTCCGCCAGAGGGGGCATTGATCACGGAGGGCCTCTACATCAACTCCATGGCCTCTCCGGTGATGTGTGAGTAGTTTACTTCAGACCTTCGGGTCCATATTTATTAGCTAGATGGCTTCTTCTCTCTCTTTGGATCTCAATACAAAGTTCTCCTCAATCTTCTTGGAGATCTATTCGATGTAATCTTCTTTTGTGGTGTGTTTGTCGAGATCCGATGAATTGTGGGTTTATGATCAAGTTTATCTATGAACAATATTTGAATCTCCTCTAAATTCTTTTATGTATGATTGGTTTATCTTTGCAAGTCTCTTCGAATTATCAGTTTGGTTTGGCCTACTATATTGATCTTTCTTGCAATGGGAGAAGTGCTTAGCTTTGGGTTCAATCTTGTGGTGTCCTTTCCTAGTGATAGCAGGGGTAGCAAGGCACGTATTGTATTGTTTCCATCGAGGATACAAAGATGTGGTTTATATCATATTGCATGAGTTTATCCCTCTACATCATGTCATCTTACTTAAAGCATTACTTTGTTCTTATGAACTTAATACTCTAGATGCATGTTGGATAGCGGTCGATGTGTGGAGTAATAGTAGTAGATGCAGAATCGTTTCGGTCTACTTGTCGCGGACGTGATGCCTATATACATGATCATACCTAGATATTCTCATAACTATGCTCAATTCTATCAATTGCTCGAGAGTAATTCGTTTACCCACCGTAATACTTATGCTCATGAGAGAAGCCACTAGTGAAACCTATGACCCCGGGTCTATCTTCCATCATATTAATCTTCCAACACTTAGCTATTTCCTTTGTCGTTTATTTTACTTTGCATCTTTATTTATCTTTATCATAAAAATACCAAAAATATTTTCTTATCATATCTATCAGATCTCACTCTCGTAAGTGACCGTGAAGGGATTGACAACCCCTTTATCGTGTTGGTTGTGAGGTTCTTATTTGTTTTTGTAGGTGCGTGGGACTCGAGCATGATCTCCTACTGGATTGATACCTTGGTTCTCAAAACTGAGGGAAATACTGACGCTACTTTACTGCATCACCCTTTCCTCTTCAAGGGAAAACCAACGCAGTGCTCAAGAGGTAGCAGACATCGGGATGCCCATCTCTCGGAGAGTCTCAGCGTACAAAATGTTCAGGCCACTGCCACCATCCATCGGGACTTTGGTCAACCGAGTTCCCCCAACGACTGGGTAGACCACCAACGCTTGCCGCCCTGGGGTAGCAACGCGTGCCGGGTGGTCAGATTAGTCGAATGTAATGGGAGTCTTAGACCACTTCAAATACATTGGCGTTGCCGGGGCAACCATGTTTACTTCTCTGTTGATGACTTTTAGTCGACTTTTGCTCTCAACGTGAGCAAAAATCACCAAAGTGGCATTGATGTTGGGGAAAACATCATCCTCCTCTTTGTCTTCATCCTTATCAGATTCCTTCTCTTTCTCACTGGGCTGGCCCTCTCGGAACTGCTGGATAAGGAGTCGACACTGTCGAGTGGTATGCTTGGGGTAAATCAGGTTCCCCTCTTCATCCTTCTTGGTGTGTATATGGCATGGCAAATCTAACACATCATTTCCTGCTGAGTCTTTCACCTTTTTGGGGACCCATGGCCCTTTAGGTTTTCCTTTGAGTTTTCCCTGGGTCACCATTGCGGTTTCACCAGGAGCGGCGGGTTCGGCTTGTGCTTCTTTTTCCGATTGGAATTACCCCCTCCGGTGTCTTGGGTGACTGGTTTGTTCTTGCCACTACGGAGTCGATCTTCTTCCTCACTGTTAGCGTACCGAGTGGCTATTTCCATCATTCGGGTCAGAGTCATATCTCCTGTCCGACCGAATTTCAAGTTAAGCTCTCTGTACCGAACGCCCTCCTTGAAGGCACAAACTGCTTGGTGTGGTGACACGTTTTCCACTGTGTGATGCAAAGTGGTCCACCTCTGGATGTAATCCCTCAAAGTTTCATTCGGTTTCTGTACACAATGTTGCAATTCAGTTAGCCCTGCAGGCCGCTTGCAGGTGCCCTCAAACGTCCTAACGAACACTCGAGCCAACTCTTCCCAACTGAATATACTGCCAAGAGTCAATTGATTCAACCAAGCAATGGCTGACCCTTCCAGCATCATAGGAAGATGTTTCATGGCTACATCATCATTACCACCACCAATCTGTACAGCCACTCGGTAGTCCTCTAGCCAAATTTCAGGTTTGGATTCACCAGTGAACTTACTTACCCAAGTCGCCAACCTGAAGTTGGGAGGGATTTCCGCGGCCCTGATGGCACTGCTTAAACATTCAGGCCTAGATACATGCACTCGGCTGCTTGTTGGACGATCTCTGTCCTGTCCTTCTCTGTGAGCTCTGTTCCAGTCGACCAGACCTTGTACCAAAGTTGACCTTGCATCAAATCCAGGCTCTCTGGGGTCGACTGGAAGTCTTCGCTCATCACCATATGGACGCATGTCATCAGGTCGCCGGGGTGCATATGATCCGCCCCTCGGAGGGGGCGTGGGCACTCGACAGCGGTCTTCACAGCCAACCCGATGATCATATTGCTCCTGGTTCCGACCCATGTACTACTCTTGACGGTGCCCTCAGCCCTGACGCCGCAGAGGTGATCTTGGGCTGTGGGCCGACTAGACGGTGTCCGCCACCACGGACCTGCTATGGATCCTGTTGCGCGACTGGGAAACTGCGGTGTTCTTCTCTCCTGCTGCCCGGAGCAGCGCTCGAATCTACATCAAACCCCTTCCAGCCTCTAATTGGGATGGCTGGATCAACTCTGCTATGCGGGCCGCAACAGTAAGATTTTGAATCGGAGTGCGGTATACCTGATGTTCGGGTGGGAACAATTGCCGCCGTCGTCGACTGGATTTAGGAATCAGTCGTCGAGCGCGTTCGTCGAGTGAATGCTGAAGGTTCTCCAGTCGCGCGCGCTCAGCCAACGTGGCCAGGCACGCAGCCTCCAAGGCCCGAGCCTCGGAGGTTTCCTCGACAATGGGAGTGTGGAGTGCATCTGTATTGCGACGATGCAGCTCCTCCCTCTGCTGCGAAGTGAGGGCTTGAGGATAATATTCTTCGTGAAAATGCGATGGATCGCTGCCACCGTCGCTGTGGCGGAAACCAGGTGGGCTGCGCGGTGTGTCGACCATCAGGACTTTTGCCGCAGGGTCGCCGCTGTCATACTCGAACAGGGTCTCGATGGAGCCAGTCGACAGACCGAACAACCCGTAGAGAGATTCGTTGGGCTCGATTGCCATGACTTGAGGGGTGGTCGATTGACGAGCCACCGCGTGCTTGATCCACCGCTGAAGTCGCGATCGACCAGATCGCTTGCGACGGCGAGCGGCGGGAAGCGAAGAAGTTGCGAGAGTCGGTCGATACTGGGTCGACGGCTGCCGTAGAAGGACACCGCGGACGCACGCGCGGAAGTGCGTCGCCCCGCGGACGGGGAGCCTCTCGATGTCGAGGGGAGCCTCTTGGAGCCAGGAGGAGTCGTCGGTGATGAAAACGAGCGCGTCGAGACGGATCTCGCGACCCTCAGCCAAACCACCGCCGGAAACCATGATGATGGAGATCAGAAAAGATTGCAACCTCACCGGAAGTCGCTAAGACACCTGCCCCAAGGTGGGCGCCAACTGTCGTGGTTCTAAGTCTGACAGTAGATTAGAGGGTACGTAGGAGGAGGCAAGATCCTAGCTACGATGAGGTTGTGCATGCAAGATTTACGAGTTCAGACCCTTCTCAGAGGAAGTAAAAGCCCTACGTCTCGGTGCCCGGAGGCGGTCGACTGGATTATGCGTGAAATTACAGGGGGTGCGAACCCTTGTCTTAGTGGAGGGGGGTGGCTTATATAGAGTGCGCCAGGACCCCAGCCAGTCCATGTTATAAGGAGTTCAATGTACATTAAGGTGAGACGTTACTGGTAACGCCAACAATAAAGACATATAAATGATTATTAACGCTACGGAGTGAACGCCTGACCGTTTCCATCTTGAGTGACTTTAGATCTTCTATATTCCGAGTGGTTTCTTGTACGGTCGAATGATGATATACTGGTCGAATGGAATTGGGTTATCCGAGTGGAGTTGTTGGTTGAGTGGGTTGCACTCTGAGGTGATTCCAGTCGGTGGATGCTGCTGTGCTTTGAATGTCGTTGATCTTAGGGTAGTGTCCTTGGGAAGGGTGTCTAGGTCAGGCCTATTACCCTACCCTAGATACATGTCATCGTCAAACGGTTCTTAAAAATACCACGGTCTTTTTTTCCATGACATGGAGCAAAAACAGTTCTAAGTTGCCATATGTACAAGCAAAAAATGCCATGTTGAGTGCTTAAAACCTGGAATTCCAGTGGCTATAACACAAATATAAGACTGTTGTTCGTCAAAATCAATATGAATCAACACATGGGAAATTGGGCAATTTGGTTCTTTAAAACTACCATGGTCTAGAGCAAATAGTTCTTAAAAATGCCATGGTCTTTTTTTGCCATGACCTAGAGCAAAAACAATTCTAAAATTTCTATGTGTGTCAACAGAAAAATGCCATTTTGACTTAAAACATAAAATTTCAGTGGTAGCGGATATAATGTTGTTGTTACTCAAATCCACTGAGGAAAAAAGGAATTAATAAAAAAGCTTAAGAAAAAATTCTGCGGGAACCTCATCAGTGAGATACCACTCTGGAAGAGCTCGGATTCTAACCTTGTGTCAGACTCGACTGAAAAAGCTATTCTTGGTGGATCCACTTGTCAAGGCACGGAAAGCCGTGTTCCTTCTCAGGTCACACTTTCCTGATTGATTTGAAAGACCCTACACACCACCGTAACCTTGGCTTTCTTCCCACTTTCAAAGAACTTGCTATCATTCTTTCGATTCTATCTCCTCGCTTTAGGTCTTATGCTTCTTATTAAAGGGGTTATGCCACTCCGAGTCCATCGTGTTGAAGGAATGGACAGAGACAGGCAAAGACGAAGTACTTATTTGACTACCAATAGAGAGCAGAGCTAGATACAAGATGCCTAAGACCTAGAGGAGATCCATAAGAACCAAGTCGTGGAGAAGATAGCATCAAACTGGAGATAATAAACCTAAATCTCCGTGCTTTAATCGAGAATGGATACAGGGTCGTCGAGCGAAACCTTTATTAGGGGGTAGACCTACCTTGTTTTGTTGACTTATTGCTTTCCAGCAAAGCGTCATGCACCAACAAGTTCCAGTTCATAAGCAATGAAAAAGCAGAGTATATGGGAGGATAGTGGCTAAATTGTTCACTTGAGGAGAGTGGAAAATGACTAGTCCGATGGGAGAAGAGCGGAAGTGCGATCTTTCGATCCAATCTACGTCGACTAAAATCCATGTCTCATGGCACGAGGGCCATTGCGAGTTGATATTGTTGCTTTACCATCACAGCATGTCCTCAAGAGAGGCATCCATTCCTGGCCAGACAAAGTTTCTATTAGTTCTCTTAAGCATACTCAAAATGCGAGCCGACGACAGCGGCATATAGCTGCAAACGACGAAGCCCAGCCTGACCTCCTCCCGTGCCCCTATCGAGCCAGACCTCCTCCCCACGTCTCCCTAGAGCCCCGCCTCCTCCCGCACCATTGTCAAGCCTGGCCTCCTCCAGTGGCGGCCACATGCACGCTCCTCTGGAAAAAAATGATGGGGATGATGACAACAACACATGTGGGGGATCGACAAAGATGAAGATGGACACGGGAACATGTTGGTGCATGACGCTCGCTGGGCCACCGCCGCCTTCACTCCACCGTCGACCACCACCAAGCATCTCGACGACCACAACATGCTGCCCCTACGATGACAACGAAATGCGCGACACTCGCAACCACCACCACGGCCCTGACCACCACAGCCGCGCCGCGGACCACGAACACCGCCTCAAGCCCAGCCCGCATCCACCCGCATCGCACACATGGATAAAAATAAAGTCGGGAATGTCGGGAATCACCGGCATCCGCCGTCGTACCGACACCTCGCCGCGAGAGCTAGCCAGGCTGGGGAAGATTTCTCTGCGTGTGGGATGGGGGAAATGAGAGAGTGAGGAAGAAATAGCGATGAGGGGGTAACTAGCTGAGATCGTTCGCTCGGAGCTGCAGAAATGTGAACGAACCACTCAAGCTGACGTGGCTTTAAGATTTCGACAAGATCTGTGCGACCAGATCGAACGGTAGGGGAGGGGTTCGCTGGGAGCTAGGAAAATGTGAACGGACCCGAGATAACATTTTCGTAAAATTAAAGGTTGCATCAAGATTTTCCGAAGTCACTATCCCAACCTTAATTTTTGTATTCGACTTTCCACTACTGATAGTCAGATAAAGCCCCTAAAAAAAGTAGTCGGATAAAGAAACAACGTGGTACCAACATCCAGAGACTGAACAAATCTAGTGGAATAGTTTCTTTTAGTGAAAGCGAGTTGCTAAAGAAAGTTCGATTTTATTCGATTTGTCTATTGAAGCTTTGCAGTCCAAAAAAAATATCCCTTCAAGACAGCCAGAACAAGAGAAACGACTAGAGAAGAGACGCGGAGAGTAAAATAAAAACGGCACAGGCAGCCACCACCGAAAAGACCAATAAGACATGCCAAGCCAAAGGCAGCCAGACAAAGTTCACGGGGAGAGGAGGAGATCCACATGATTGAGCTGGATCCACATGATTTGAAACAATTTGGAATATCTGTGGTAATGTTGTTTCGTTTAGCCATATACAGCGGTGGGTGCTTATGCACCAGTGCTTAAAGAGAGAGAGTATGGTTGCGTCTCCAAACAAATTGTGTCCTGCAATGGTGAGTGCTTCAGGTAGGTGATTAACAGTTCTAAAAAAAAAATAGGTGATTAACAGCGTGTGGGTTGTAGCCCCGTGCACCGGAAGCCAATCTTTTCCGTCCCCTCTTCCTAAGCACTTGTACAAGCTGACCCTTAAAGAAAAACTGTTTTTTTCTGAGGCACCAGTGTAAGCACCTGGAGTGCACATGGCTTTAGGCTGATCATAGTGGGAAATAACTTATATTACTAGTGTCATGTATATGATACTAGTCTAAATTACTATCTTTATAGTGCAAAATAACATAGTATTAGGGCTTGTTCGGTAGTCCTCTGGCTTCACTGGATCCGTAAATCTAGCTTCTATTTCTCGATGCTGGCTTCTTTCATGGGATTGCGATCGATTCAAATTGTTCGGCTCGCTAACTCCAGCTTCTGGTGCTTGCCGGCAGGCCAATCTGCATGAGCGGACCGGAGCCCAGCCAGCTCAACACATAAAGTGGCCTTAGGCCCAGTCGGGCACATGAGGAGAGTGGCTGGGCTTGGCCCAGTACAGAGGGAAAGATAGCGATCTGTCCAGGTCGCCTCGAGAGGACGTAATAAGAGGGGAGAGAAAACATAGCGAACCGGTACGTGCCTCTCGAGTCACTTCACGGTGGCACTCCTCCGTAATTTCGCCTAACTCCCACTTCCCTTTTTCTTGGATCGCCAGGAGTGCTGCTCCCGTTTTTTGTACGTAGATCTTCGTCAGATCCGGGAAGCTAGCTTCTCGAAGCCAGCCCATTCGGCCCAGCTCCAGCAAAAATTTGATGAAGCCGGAAGCTGGCCAACTATCGAACAGATCTTTAGTGTCATAGATGATCTTATTTATTAGCTTGTAGACTCATATTTTCTCAAAAAGCGCTATGTTACAATAACATATTATGTTACTCTAAACACCTCTTTCCTTATTAACTACATGCTACATAAGAAAAAAATTCTTAAAGTGAGCTATGTTACTATCTAAGTTACTCCCACTATAACACTTCAATTCAAGGCTCTCTTATACAGACGCTTAGAGAAATAAAAATATATTAAATAGGAAAAAAGCATCCAAGCGTTGATGTGTTGCAACGTTAGACGCTACCTGACAAGCAATATAGCCGGCTGCTGTGGCAGCGATTCGTCCCACACGGCAAGAAATATCGAGGCGCTCGATGCTATTTGTTGCGTCAACGCCGCACCCGACGCCAGGAATCGGGCGGGAATCGATGGCTCAACTGCCAATTGAGCAGAATGGATACCCTGGTACCTCTGTACTAGCGCCCGCATTGGGCATGTCCTAAGGTCTTTCCCAATGTTTTAAGGTGTACAGGTGCTGAAGACGTCATATAGATAAAAAAGTAATGTGGCAAGGCAACTAAAGAGAAAAGAGAGCATTATGATGACAAAAAAAAACGATGTTAAGCACGCGAATTTATGTAAAAAGACTACCGACCAATACATAAGGGAGTTTAATTATTAAACAAATCCATGAGGGAAGCTTAGCTATCAAAGCTAAGCACCCATGCATTGTGGAGACTAGTTGTTAAGATTTTAAATGCACTTAACACCTCATCTAAGCACCCATACATTGGAAGAGGTCTAAGAGACAAGTGGTAGCCAAATTATGGATTACAAGAATTAAACTATTGGTCAAACTGGAAAAAATAAATAGCAGGAAGGTCACTAAGAATGGTGGTTCTTTAGTGTGTGTGTGAGTGCATGCATGAGTTACATTTGGGTCGGCAATGCGCTCAACGCGCTGACCCATTTTCATGGCCGCACTCATTTTTAAAAAAAGACACGTGGCCATAGATCATGCCAGCGGCCATGTCTCATACTGGCATTATGCGAGCGCCGGCATACATTGCCGGCTTTAAAAAATATCATTACAGAGTTCATGTTGGCGCACTCGCCAGCGGCCGGCACACATGCCAGCACACAAAAAGGGTGAGACTTGATGAGTTCGACCACGCCATCCGGCCTCGTGGTCATGCCAGCACACAAAGCCGGCATACAAAAAAAAGAAGGCGCTCGCGGCCACGAGATCACTCGTCGGTGAACTTGAGCACATCGGCCTACATCTTCTCGAACCACGACCTCTTTCATGGCGACACGGTGTTGAGATCCACCTTCATGGTCTCCACCCCGGTCATCATGCTCGCAAGAGCCACTTCTTTCGCCTTGGTCTTGGTGTTGGCGGCCTCGATCTCGAGCATCTTGACTTGCTTCTCCGCCTCCATCTCAAGCATCTTGGCTTGCTTCTCCGCGTCCATCTCAAGCCTCCTCCTTTGGATCTCCGTGAAGGCATTCATTTGCTCCTCTTTGAAACGCCGGCACTCCTCCTCCCTTGAGTCCTTCTTGTTCATCATTGTGACGTCCCCGGTTTGACCGTACACTAATCATGCACGCAAATGTGTACGATCAAGATCAGGGACTCACGGGAAGATATCACAACACAACTCTACAAATAAAATAAGTCATACAAGCATCATAATACAAGCCAGGGGCCTCGAGGGCTCGAATACAAGTGCTCGATCATAGACGAGTCAGCGGAAGCAACAATATCTGAGTACAGACATAAGTTAAACAAGTTTGCCTTAAGAAGGCTAGCACAAACTGGGATACAGATCGAAAGAGGCGCAGGCCTCCTGCCTGGGATCCTCCTAAACTACTCCAGGTCGTCATCAGCAGGCAGCACGTAGTAGTAGGCACCTCCAGTGTAGTAGGGGTCGTCGTCGACGGTGGCGTCTGGCTCCTGGACTCCAGCATCTGGTTGCGACAACCAGAAAGAAAGGAAAGGGGAAAAAGGGGGGAGAAAGCAACCGTGAGTACTCATCCAAAGTACTCGCAAGCAAGGAACTACACTACATATGCATGGGTATATGTGTAGGGAGGCCATATCAGTGGACTGAACTGCAGAATGCCAGAATAAGAGGGGGATAACTAATCCTGTCGAAGACTACGCTTCTCGCAGCCACCGTCTTGCATCAAGTAGAAGAGAGTAGATTGAAGTCCTCCAAGTAGCATCTCCAAGTAGCATCTCCAAAGAGCATCTCATAGCATAATCCTACCCGGCGATCCCCTCCTCATATCCCTGAGGTAGAGCGACCACCGGTTGTATCTGGCACTTGGAAGGGTGTGTTTTATTAAGTATCCGGTTCTAGTTGTCATAAGGTCAAGGTACAACTCCAAGTCGTCCTGTTACCGAAGATCTCGGCTATTCGAATAGATTAACTTCCCTGCAGGGGTGCACCACATAACCCAACACGCTCGATCCCATTTGGCCGGACACACTTTCCTGGGTCATGCCCGGCCTCGGAAGATCAACACGTCGCAGCCCCACCTAGGCAAAACAGAGAGGCCAGCACGCCGGTCTAAACCTAAGCGCACAGGGGTCTGGGCCCATCGCCCATAGCACACCTGCACGTTGCGAGGGCGGCCGAAAGCAGACCTAGCCTAGTGGCGTTCCAGTCCAATTCGGCGCGCGCCGCTCCGTCGCTGACGTCTGAAGTGCTTCGGCTGATACCACGACGTCGGGATACCCATAACTACTCCCACGTAGATGGTTAGTGCGTATAGGCTCGTAGCCAGACTCAGATCAAATACCAAGATCTCGTTAAGCGTGTTAAGTGTCCGCGAACGCCGAACAGGGCCAGGCCCACCTCTCTCCTAGGCGGTCTCAACCTGCCCTGTCGCTCCGCCACAAAGATCCACACAGAGGGCCGTCGGGACAAAGGTCCTTTCAGCCCCCAATCCGTGAATCACTCGCGGGTACTCTTCGAGCTGACCCGACTTTAGTCACCATCTGTATAGTATGTATGTATGTATAGTATATACCCGTAATCACCTCCCAAGTGATCACGACCCGATAGTATAGCAAGGCAGACTGACAAGAATGTAGGGTCACTGATGGAACACTAGCATCCTATACTAAGCATTTAGGATTGCGGGTAAGGTATCAATGACTGTAGCAGCAATGACAGGCTATGCATCAGAATAGGATTAACGGAAAGCAGTAACATGCTACACTACTCTAATGCAAGCAGTATAGAGAAGAGTATGCGATATCTGGTGATCAAAGGGGGGGCTTGCCTGGTTGCTCTGGCAAGAGAGAGGGGTCGTCAACACCGTAGTCGAACTGGTCAGCAGCAGCGTCGGTCTCGTAGTCTACCGGAGAGAAGAGGGGGAAGAAATAATGAATACAGAGCAAACAAAGCATCACAAAATATAACAAGGCAATACGCGGTGTTCGGTGTGCCCTAACGCGGTAGTAAGTGATACCGACGAAAGGGGGAAACATCCGGGAAAGTATTCCCGGAGTTTCGCGTTTTCAGGCAGAGGAACCGGAGGGGGAAAGTTGCGGGTTTGATAGGTTAGGGGTGTGTGGCGGACGAACGGACCGCGTATCCGGATTCGTCTCGTCGTTCTGAGCAACTTTCATGTTGAAAATATTTTAATCCGAGTTACGGATTAAAAGATATGATTTTCTAAAGATTTTATTAATTTCTGGAATTTAATTAATTATTTAAATTAATTCGAAAAATAGATTAATGACATCAGCATGATGTCATGCTGACATCAGCAGTCAACAGAGTTGACTGGTCAACCTGACCAGTGGGTCCCACTGGTCAGTGACACATTTTAATTAACTGATTAATTAAACTAACCATAATTAATTAGGGGGGTGGGCCCCACTGTCATTGTTTGATTAATTAACTAATAGTTAATTAGGTTAATCTAATTGTGATTAATTAGCTTAATTAATTCTTTAATTAATTAATTAATTTAATTATTATCTATTT
>NC_041386.1:520904499-520911814 GCF_002162155.2 Triticum dicoccoides
GGAAGAAGGGGGGCGACGGGATCGGGTAGCTCCCGATCCGGACGGCGCGGGGGAGGAGAAGGAGGGGATCGGGGGGGGCGAGTGGGGAGTGGGTAGGTTAGGGTTTGGGGCGTGGGGGGTTATGGGGGTGGCCGACTGGGCCTGGGGTCGGCCCAGTTGGGCCAAGGTCCAGGGGGGGTTTCTCTCCTTTTTTTTTGTATTGTTTTCTGTTTTCTCTTTATTTATTTTCTTTTCTGTTTTTATTTATTTATAAACACTTAGGCATTTTATAAAATTGTGAACCTTACACCATAATTATCTTTGTAATATTTGGCAACCACCGAACATTTTTGTTTTAATTTTTGAAAACTTTTATTGTTTTCTTTTATTTAAATTTTGAATTTGTTTCGGTTCCGAACTATCGCGAGTTTATCCACAGTAACCGAGGTGACGTGGCATCATTAGCGGGGATTACTGTAGCTTAATTACCCGGGCGTCACAATTCTCCTCCACTACAAGAAATCTCGTCCCGAGATTTAAGAGGGGAGTAAGGGGAAAGTTCTGGCTACGATATTCTAACGGATCTTTTCGAAGAAGTTAATTCCTTTCGTTGATGTCTTCAATCCTTTGTTCCGATGCATCATGATAAACTTGTCATCATTTCTTCGGGAGCTCCATCGTACTTACGAAAAGATAAGGGGCAGCTCACTACGACATAATGCTTTTGAGGGAAACAATCTGGGGTTAACCCATGAATTAGTATAAGATTATCTCTCGAGTTGAACATATGAAACACATCGAGAGCAAAGTAAGACGGTGCAATAAGAAGTTTCAAGCGGATAGGCAATCGTTCATTGCCTGAAACAGAGTGTGAATGGGGTTCAGAGCAACGGGGATACGCATTGCGTCTGATACCAGAATAGATCACTAGGAAGGTGGCTCGTGAATTACATGCGAGTCCACGCGCGAGGAATAACTTTGGGAATAGGGGGTGTACAGGACAGTCAGGTTTCGATCCTGTGGAACTGTGGGTTATGGGCCCACCATGTGGTTTTTTTTTTAATTGGAGCAGTGACATTTTTCACGGTCATGATAGCAAGGCATGTCAGAGAGTACCAAGTCAGTTATGTCGGCATCAACGTTGGTACCAAGGGCGAGGGACGAAGAGAACCACTTTCCTGCTCGTTGAACGAGGCGGACCAGTAGGCAAGGTTCTCGTCCATCGGTGGCTACCGGAATGTCATCAACAATAGTAACAAGGTCTTACTGACTGAGTTGTACATCGAGGTGTTTGCACAAGCAGTGGATTATTACTGCTTATATCATATAGATCGTAGAAAAGGTTTAAACAAACCAATGGAAGGAAAATATGATCATCAGATTAAACAGAACAATGGAAAGGAAAATATGTTTAAACACATATTTCGAGGGTATATCCTTCCCAAGGACAAGCAGAGCATGATTTCCATGTCAGGATATAATGTAGAAAACTCTTTAGGTAGGGGAGAGAAATTTCATGACATTACCCATACAACGGTGCTTGGATAATTGAGCAAGAAACATTTAGCATTGGGCTTCAAATGTTCTTATTGAAAATCGGAGTACCACAGGCATGCTTCGAGATAGCATTGACATGGTCATTAGGTGAAGATCAGACTTTGGAAACACGAAGGATCCATCAGGAATAACTTGTAGAATAAGTCTTACAATTTCCTCATGGATGAATGGATAACCTTGCTGAAAAGGAATCTATAATGATAGGTCCTCCAACCGGGGGGGGGGGTGCTAGGCATGACATCATGTTAGCGGGTCATCAAAGGATCAACATCATAACTCTTGGAAAGGTGTCCCAACCATCATATCTGACCGAGATTCAGATCCGATTGGTGTCAGGATACCTCGGACTTAGGATACCTGAGAAGAAAAGGTGCAACGCAAATTGACGAGATGACATTGTAAGATTCTCGGGGAAATGAACTATGAGAGCGGGTTTCTGAAGCAATAGTTCACCATTAAACCAAGGAGAGGACAAGGAGGTGTCTGGTGAACTCAACGGCAATTCACCGAGATTCCCAAAAGATGGATTTCCACCATTAAGTGAACAATGGGATAACATTTGTTAGATCAAATGATATAAGGAAGTATGCTCGAGGAAAACATACACAATTAAACACTGGTTGAAGGGTGCGCCCGAAGTACGGGTTGGGTTGCACGACCAATGTTAGAATGGTGATGCAATAATCAATAGCCTAAGAATGAACTTTTGACCATTAACTCCAAAGGGATAGGGTTGCTAGAAGGAAAGAATCCAAACAACACCGTTCACTTGTTGGAATTAACACAGGGACCAAGAAAGAATGGTGATGGTGAGAAGTATTTCTATGTCAAGAATTCTCAAGAGGTGGAACAAATCTCAGAACATTCTTGACATAAAGGATGGTAATACTCCAAGGTAAAGACGAACAAATGCTGGATAGCAAGCATCTTAAGGTATAACACAAAACACGAACAAGTTTGTGTTGAACGGAAGGCAATAAAGTGGTCGATGACAACACAAATCAACGAGGGCAAGGATGGTATTTCTCATCATGAATTCAATTGATATCCTGGATGAGCTCAGAACGTTGGTGATCACGACACCTTTGTCGCGAGAGTTCATGAAGATGTAATTGATCGGTAACGACATCAAGTCAAAGTAATGATAAAGTGAAAGGTTATTGGAACCAAGGGTACGACACAAACTCGAAACCAAGCTTGTTGTTCAAGGCGAAATGATATGACGATGATGATCGACGTAAGGTTAGTTCATCGTCGAAAATTGTGCTCCGGGAAGAAGGACCGGGTAGCGCAGTTAAAATTAGCTCGATAATGATATAGCCGATCAGGCTAGGAATGACTTGAAGGATTAATAAATTTGTAAGCAGTGATGGGTTCAAATACTTGTTGAATCGCAATGCGAACTCGATTTAGTTATCGGTGTCTTTGAGTGTATAATAACTCAGAGCCCGTGAAAAATTGGAATCAGTGGAAAGGTAGCACTTGATGAAGAACTCATAAGAAGTTATGCAGTTCCATGATAATCTTGAGATACCAGGGGGTAATACTCGACACAAGATCAAAGTAAAGATTGGACGGGTGTATTAATCCATAGAAGACAATTGTTTTAACTTGTCCGAGAAATGGAATCAAGGAAGAACAATCATGGTCGGAACCACGGTTGTAAGGGATCAATTCACAGATACCATATGTTAGTTATCAAGGAAATAGTTATTATTACAGGAAGCTTCCATGATAGGATATACATCGCGTCCATGGGCATGAACCCAAGGTTCGAGGTCGACTCCCACTTCTCCAAAGCATAACCTTACATTCACTTCTCGTTTCGATAATGGCATTAGTGTTGAAAGTTATACCTGGTGAAATACCAGATGAGTATGACCCGTGAAAACTTCCGAGTTCACACATAGTAAGGAAGGCATAGGTTCAACCCATCAGGGCGTCTTACGAACATATACCACAAACTTCGGGGTAAATCATACAAGCTCGAAAGTAGAGCATTGTTCAAAAGCAGATGATACAATTTACCAAGGCATTATATACCCATGGAAAGGCTTTCAAGGTTATTCAATATGAAGGACACTGTCGGATAAAATCCAACAAAGGAACCGATGGTCCACAAGGGATCTGAGGTGAGCACCGGTACTCAACCAGAGGAAGAAGAATGCACGGGCATCATATTATAGAACATCGGAATGATTCGATGCTTAGATAATAAAGGAATTTCGATTTCCAAAACAAAGGATCAGAAGCAGTCGCTCTGATCAAGGATGGATAAGTTGGATATACCAGAGGCACAATTGACGACAAATAGTTTGGTCTAGAACCAGCTCATGTTCAAAAATGATGTCTGAGCCGGAAGGATAATTTAGAAGGGTTGATAGATGATTGTGTGCATTCGCACACATGCTGAATCAATAGGATCAAAATGACGATGCCTAAGGATACTAACGAATATTGCCAGACATATGGAAAGCATCCATAATGCAAGCAGACAAGTATTGCAGAGCAATAAGCTATTAAGGATTTTTGGAGGATCAAATAGTATTTCGAAGACCATTGTGAAACACATGAACAACTAGGGGATGAGCGGATACTCGATAAGTGCGAGAATTATCCATAGGGGTATTCAGGTGACAAGGAACAGCAAGGCGATAAGCTCAAAGGATTATCGAGACAACGACGAGTGTTTCGAGGTATCTGGTAATAACAAGACCAACTAGGGATGAATGTAAGAATAACAACTGCAAGTAGTTACCCATAAGGGTTGACGGTGGAAGGGGAATTGCAAATGCGATGAACATAAGTTCTCGGGTTAACAACGGAGAGTATCTTCAGGGTCTTCACGTGCCGCAGACGATCATCATTAATAAGGGGCTCTCCGGGTGAAAGTGATAACGAGATCCTAATGTTAGATTTAGCAAAAATCATTTAACCCGAATAGAAGAGAAATAAGAGTCCAGAGTATAGGTCGAGAAATAAAAGATCCTAATACCACCCAATGGCGACGTGGGCCCGTAAGGCACACAGCCAAGTTAGTAAAAGTTTTGCAATGGCTAGACTCGACTTCGGCCAAGGAGTGTGGAAGGGGGATTCCTACAGGCAGTCGGCTCTGATACCAACTTGTGACGTCCCCGGTTTGACCGTACACTAATCATGCACGCGAATGTGTACGATCAAGATCAGGGACTCACGGGAAGATATCACAACACAACTCTACAAATAAAATAAGTCATACAAGCATCATAATACAAGCCAGGGGCCTCGAGGGCTCGAATACAAGTGCTCGATCATAGACGAGTCAGCGGAAGCAACAATATCTGAGTACAGACATAAGTTAAACAAGTTTGCCTTAAGAAGGCTAGCACAAACTGGGATACAGATCGAAAGAGGCGCAGGCCTCCTGCCTGGGATCCTCCTAAACTACTCCAGGTCGTCATCAGCGGGCAGCACGTAGTAGTAGGCACCTCCAGTGTAGTAGGGGTCGTCGTCGACGGTGGCGTCTGGCTCCTGGACTCCAGCATCTGGTTGCGACAACCAGAAAGAAAGGAAAGGGGAAAAAGGGGGGAGAAAGCAACCGTGAGTACTCATCCAAAGTACTCGCAAGCAAGGAACTACACTACATATGCATGGGTATATGTGTAGGGAGGCCATATCAGTGGACTGAACTGCAGAATGCCAGAATAAGAGGGGGATAACTAATCCTGTCGAAGACTACGCTTCTCGCAGCCACCGTCTTGCATCAAGTAGAAGAGAGTAGATTGAAGTCCTCCAAGTAGCATCTCCAAGTAGCATCTCCAAAGAGCATCTCATAGCATAATCCTACCCGGCGATCCCCTCCTCATATCCCTGAGGTAGAGCGACCACCGGTTGTATCTGGCACTTGGAAGGGTGTGTTTTATTAAGTATCCGGTTCTAGTTGTCATAAGGTCAAGGTACAACTCCAAGTCGTCCTGTTACCGAAGATCACGGCTATTCGAATAGATTAACTTCCCTGCAGGGGTGCACCACATAACCCAACACGCTCGATCCCATTTGGCCGGACATACTTTCCTGGGTCATGCCCGGCCTCGGAAGATCAACACGTCGCAGCCCCACCTAGGCTCAACAGAGAGGCCAGCACGCCGGTCTAAACCTAAGCGCACAGGGGTCTGGGCCCATCGCCCATAGCACACCTGCACGTTGCGTACGCGGCCGAAAGCAGACCTAGCCTAGTGGCGTTCCAGTCCAATTCGGCGCGCGCCGCTCCGTCGCTGACGTCTGAAGTGCTTCGGCTGATACCACGACGTCGGGATACCCATAACTACTCCCACGTAGATGGTTAGTGCGTATAGGCTCGTAGTCAGACTCAGATCAAATACCAAGATCTCGTTAAGCGTGTTAAGTGTCCGCGAACGCCGAACAGGGCCAGGCCCACCTCTCTCCTAGGCGGTCTCAACCTGCCCTGTCGCTCCGCCACAAAGATCCACACAGAGGGCCGTCGGGACAAAGGTCCTTTCAGCCCCCAATCCGTGAATCACTCGCGGGTACTCTTCGAGCTGACCCGACTTTAGTCACCATCTGTATAGTATGTATGTATGTATAGTATATACCCGTGATCACCTCCCAAGTGATCACGGCCCGATAGTATAGCAAGGCAGACTGACAAGAATGTAGGGTCACTGATGGAACACTAGCATCCTATACTAAGCATTTAGGATTGCGGGTAAGGTATCAATGACTGTAGCAGCAATGACAGGCTATGCATCAGAATAGGATTAACGGAAAGCAGTAACATGCTACACTACTCTAATGCAAGCAGTATAGAGAAGAGTAGGCGATATCTGGTGATCAAAGGGGGGGCTTGCCTGGTTGCTCTGGCAAGAGAGAGGGGTCGTCAACACCGTAGTCGAACTGGTCAGCAGCAGCGTCGGTCTCGTAGTCTACCGGAGAGAAGAGGGGGAAGAAATAATGAATACAGAGCAAACAAAGCATCACAAAATATAACAAGGCAATACGCGGTGTTCGGTGTGCCCTAACGCGGTAGTAAGTGATACCGACGAAAGGGGGAAACATCCGGGAAAGTATTCCCGGAGTTTCGCGTTTTCACGCAGAGGAACCGGAGGGGGAAAGTTGCGGGTTCGATAGGTTAGGGGTGTGTGGCGGACGAACGGACCGCGTATCCGGATTCGTCTCGTCGTTCTGAGCAACTTTCATGTTGAAAATATTTTAATCCGAGTTACGGATTAAAAGATATGATTTTCTAAAGATTTTATTAATTTCTGGAATTTAATTAATTATTTAAATTAATTCGAAAAATAGATTAATGACATCAGCATGATGTCATGCTGACATCAGCAGTCAACAGAGTTGACTGGTCAACCTGACCAGTGGGTCCCACTGGTCAGTGACACATTTTAATTAACTGATTAATTAAACTAACCATAATTAATTAGGGGGGTGGGCCCCACTGTCATTGTTTGATTAATTAACTAATAGTTAATTAGGTTAATCTAATTGTGATTAATTAGCTTAATTAATTCTTTAATTAATTAATTAATTTAATTATTATCTATTTATTTTTATTTTTATTATTTTTAATCTTTTTTTTTATTAAAACTTTCTGGGGGGTGTGGGCCCCCACTGTCATCGGCCCACAGGGGCATAACGGGCGCGCGGGCTTTCGGGGGCGGGCGTGCGTCCGAGCGGGCACAACGGGCGTCGGGCGCCGTGTGCAGGGGGTGCGGGCGCAACCCTGAGGGCGCGCGGCGCACGCCGACGCCGGCGGCCAGGCCAAGGG
>NC_041386.1:520913099-520914828 GCF_002162155.2 Triticum dicoccoides
CCAAGGTCCAGGGGGGGTTTCTCTCCTTTTTTTTTTGTATTGTTTTCTGTTTTCTCTTTATTTATTTTCTTTTCTGTTTTTATTTATTTATAAACACTTAGGCATTTTATAAAATTGTGAACCTTACACCATAATTATCTTTGTAATATTTGGCAACCACCGAACATTTTTGTTTTAATTTTTGAAAACTTTTATTGTTTTCTTTTATTTAAATTTTGAATTTGTTTCGGTTCCGAACTATCGCGAGTTTATCCACAGTAACCGAGGTGACGTGGCATCATTAGCGGGGATTACTGTAGCTTAATTACCCGGGCGTCACAATCATGCCCTCCAAGCTTGCGATCAAGGCGTTCCATGCCGCGTCCCGCTTGTCCTCCTTCTTGGAGTTGGTCTTCCCCGCGACCGTGTCGGCTCGCCGTCCCCAACCTCCTCCATGGCTTTCTTCCCCCCACGCGACTTGAGGGTGGCATATTGCGCCTTAAACTTCTCCTTGTCTTTGATAACCCTAAAGCAATGGGAGAGGTTGAAGCACTTGCCGTTGTGTTGGACCTTGAATGCCTCCAAAGCTTGAAATTCCTACAAATGTATTTCATGCAAGCATATTGACAAACGGTATGCAAATGAACACGCAAGCATAAACTTGATGACACAAAAGAGGGCGGCTTGCTAGCATGATATGCCCTCGATGCGGCTATAGCTCCCACGTGTCGAGGCACGACTTAGAGGCATAACCGCATTGAAAGCAATGTCGCAAGTTAGGCAATCATCACCACATCCCATGTAATATAGATAATAAAAAGGGAGATACATAGTTGGCTTACACTCGCCACATCACACAAAGTACATAAATAGCATTACAATATTCAAACACTCATGGCCCGACTACGGCGCCAAAATAAAAGATAACCCAACATGCGACACGGTCCCGATCACCCCAACTGGGCACCACTACTGATCATCAGGGAAAGACACGTAGTAACGGCGTGAGTCCTCGTCGAACTCCCACTTGAGCTCAAGCGTGTCATCTGGAGCGGAATCATCAGGCCCTGCATCTGGTTTGGAAGTAATCTGTGAGCCACAGAGACTCAGCAATCTCGCACCCTCGCGATCAAGACTATTTAAGCTTAATAGGTAAGGCAAGGAAAATATGTGGAGCTGCAGCAAGCGACTAGCATATATGGTGGCTAACCTGTTCGCAAAAGAGAGCGAGAAGAGTAGGCAAAGCGCGAACGAGTAACTAGAGGGCAACCTGCGGCAAGCATTACTCCAACACCGTGTTCACTTCCCGGACTCCGCCGAGAAGAGACCATCACGGTAACTCACACTGTTGATTCATTTTAATTAAGTTAAGGTTCAAGTTATCTACAACCGGACATTAACAAATTCCCATCTGCCCATAACCGCGGGCACGGCTTTCGAAAGTTCAAATCCCTGCAGGGGAGTCCCAACTTAGCCCATGACAAGCTCTCACGGTCAACGAAGGAATAGACCTTCTCCCGAGACATTCCGATCAGACTCGGTATCCCGGTTCTACAAGACACTTCGACAAGTTAAAACAAATCCAGCAACACCTCCCGAATGTGCCGACAAATCCCGATAGGAGCTGCACGTATCTCGTTCTCATGGCACACTCAGATGAACACTACGTACAACTAAAACCAACCCTCGAGTTGCCCCGAGGTGGCGCTGCAAGTGGCTCTGTTTGGACCAACACTCAGAGGAGCACTGG
>NC_041386.1:520915002-520937651 GCF_002162155.2 Triticum dicoccoides
AATAAGATGACCCTCGGGCTCCGGAAACCCAAGGGAAAAGAGGCTAGGTGGAAAATGGTAAAACCAAGGTTGGGCATTGCTGGAAAAGCTTCAATCAAGGCGAACTACCAAGGGGTTTCCATTATCACCCAACCACGTAAGGAACGCAAAATCCGGGAACATAACACTGATATGACAGAAACTAGGGCGGCAAGAGTGGAACAAAAGACTAGGCGAGAGGCCGAGCCTTCCACCCTTTACCAAGTATATAGATGCATTAAGATAACATGGCAATATAATGATATCCCAACAAGTAAATAATGTTCCAACAAGGAATGGTCTCCAATCTTCACCTGCAACTAGCAACGCTATAAGAGGGGCTGAGCAAAGCGGTAACATAGACAATCAACGGTTTGCTAGGACATGGTGGGTTAGAGGTTTGACATGGCAATTTGGGAGGCATGATAAGCAAGTGGTAGGCATCGTAGCATAGGCATAGCAAAAAGAGCGAGCATCTAGCATAGCCAAGATAGTAGTGATTTCGAGGGTATGATCATCTTGCCTGCAAAGTTGTCAGAGTTGACTGGATCCTCGAAAGCAAACTCAACGGGCTCCTCGTTAGCGAACTCGTCTCCCGGCTCTACCCAAACAGGACAAACAAGTAACAAGGACACAATCAACCACGTGCAAGGCTCAAACAATATGATGCAAAGATGGTATGCTATGCGGGATGCAATATGTGATGCATATGCAAGATTTGACAAGGAATGCATGAATCTGGCCTCAACTTGGAAATCCAAGTGTGCCACTGGAAAGATGAGATGAAATCGCTTGAAAACGATATAAAGAACGCCGGAATCGGAGTTACGGTTTGGAAATGGCAAGCAATTCAAATATGACCACGTTCTGCGATTTACAGCAAGTAGCCATCTAAATGCAACAAGATGAACATACTAAAGCACCCAATATGGCATCAAAATACATCGCATGGATCCATTCATGATGCTTAACAAAAGACTAGCACTGACATATGGCTAAATCATCCATTAACAGGTTCAAACAAGCATGGCAAAAATGCATTTGGCAAACAGATTTCAGACTTAGTGAAATTAACACTTGTCTGGAATTTCAGATCAGGTAGCCCACTTTGGAGCATAAAAACTATATGCTACAGGATCTGAACATGGCAAAGTAAAGCATGGCATGGAGCTACTCAAAGAGCTTAACAAAAGTCCCTTAGTGACCTTGACCCAAAAGGGATCAGAAAATATATTTGCAAGCATGTGAACATGGCAAAAACATAATCAGTTCTCAGACTTTGTGAAAACTGGAGCATGCTGAAACAGATATCAAGTAGGCATGTTTACGAGCTCGATGCACTCACTACAGAGCAAGTCATGACAAACTAAGTATACACCCATCAAGAATACACAAAATACAAGCTAGACATGGCAAGAACAATAACATAGCATGCATGGATCAACTACAACATCCTCGGCAAAATTGCTAATAAGTAGACAATCTGCCCAGATTCACGAAATGACAAAAGTAGAGCTCGATTGACTCGAGCTAGGGTGCTCCATAATTGCAAACAAAGACATGGATGGATAGAGCACTACAAGATTAACAAAACATCCTTACTGATCATCCTCAAAAGAGGCACGGATCACTAGGAAACAACATGAACATATGGCAATATGAGATAAACAGGTCAAGGACTTAGTGGAAATGCCAAATCCCTGAAATCAGCATTAACGAATGCTCCACTTTACAAGCTTGTGCTAGTCACCACACACATCACAAAAATACATGGGTTGCACCACTGGATAGATGGAAAAACATATAACAAAACTTATGAAGAGCTTAGGGGCATATCATGCACACAAAAATCATGGCAAAAATGACAAATATCTAAATGGAGCAGCAGATCTGACAATTATCTCAAATAGCATTCTTCTAACAGCATTTCGGGCATTAAGATGAACTCAAATGAAAATGATGCAATGAGATGAAATGATGTACTCTCTGAGGTGAACATTTTGATATGCTATATGCCAAAACGGAGCTATGGATGCGGAGTTACGACATGATGAACATGAGCAAAATATTAGGGTTTCGGGCAAAAAAAATCAACGGATCCAATCTCCAGATCTGGATCCGGTGGCACGCTTTACGAGGTTCGCCGGAAATCACGGAGCTCGCCGGAGTCCTTGCGCGGGGGGGTGCTGGAGCGGCCGGAGACGTCGGATCCGGTCCTCCCTTGACCGGATCCAGCCAGGGCGGTGAGAGGCGGAGGCGGTGGAGGCGGCGGCCGGCGATGGCGACCATGGTGGCGGGGCGCGGCGGGGCCTACCGGCGCCGGTCAAGGACAGGCGCGGGCGGCGGGCGCTACACAGGCGGCGGGGCGCGGCGTGTGGGCCTCGGGGGCCCCGCCTGGGCTTAGGGGGCCGGCGCGGCGATGTGGGGCGCGGAGGCGGCGGCGAATGGCAGCGCGCCACGGCGGCGGGTGCAGCGGACACGTCCGGCGCCGGCGGACGTGTCTGGCGGTGGCGGAGATCCGATTTTTTAGGGTTTGGACGGGGGGGAGATCCGGATTTTCGAGGAGGGGTCTTTATATAGAGGTAGAGGGAGTTAGGAGTGTCCAAATGAGATGCGGTTCTCGGCCACGCGATCGTGATCGAACGCTCTATATGATGGAGAGGGTTTTGGTGGGTTTTGCGCCAAATTGGAGGGGTGTTGGGCTGCAACACACACGAGGCCTTTTCAGTCCCTCGGTTAACCGTTGGAGCATCAAACGAAGTTCAAATGGTACGAAACTTGACAGGCGGTCTACCGGTAGTGAACCAAGGCCGCTTGGCAAGTCTCGGTCCAATCCGGAAATGTTTAACCCCCACACACGAAATAAAGGTAGAAATGACCACCGGAGGAGAACGGAACGTCAGAATGCAAAACGGACAACGGGGAAAATGCTCGAATACATGAGATGAACACGTATGCAAATGCAATGCACATGATGACATGACATGAGATGCATGACAACGATAATAACACACGGAAACAAAAACCCGAACCCGAGGAAATAAAACAACTTAATGCCGGAAACGGCAAGAGTTGGAGTACATATTGGGTAAATCATATCCCGGGTGTTACATAGCATACCATGTCTTGCATGTCGATGCCGCTCACATGGCGGGCCTTGATGCTCTCGAGAGTGGCACAAAACTTGTTGCACTCTTGTTGGATCACCCTCCATCGCTTCGAAATGGACACCCACCCGCGCGTGCTCACGATTTGGTAAGGAGGAAACTTCTTGCGCTCATGAAACTCCCGGTGAACACGAATCCAAAAAGTTGAATGATTTTGTTCGGCGCTGGTCTTGGGGTCTTGTCCAATGTCTCGCCAACATTCGCAAAGAAGCTTGTCCTCGGCCGTCGTGTATGCCTTCGTGCGCTTGCTCTTGCGTTTCGGCTTCGGCCCGGCGGCTTGGTTGACGAGCTCGTCCTCGAACAAAGGCTCCACTTTGATGCCGCACTCGTCCTCTTCCTCTTGCCTGTAGTCGTCCGGAAACTCCTGGTCAAGTGGAAAGTCATCCAGGTCCATGCCGACCTGATCGCGCATGAAGGCCGCTTGATCGGGATCATAGCCAGCCGGCGTGAACGCCCCACGGCCGTCCTGGCTTTGTGTCTCGTAGGGATCGTAGCCAGGGGCCGGTGCACCGCCCTCGAAGATGAGGTTCTGCATGTAGTCCTCGTCGTCGGCGGCCGGCATTCCATCGAACAGGTTGCAGGCGTCTGGTAGCACGTCGGCCGGCATCTGCGACGCGTGTTTCCTCGCGCCTCCGGATAACGAGCCACCGGCCACCGGTGTGGCGTTGAGGTTGATGCGCGCAAGCGCAGGTGTGGAAGGCGCCACCACGCTCACGTCGGGCGAGCACTCCCCGTAGAGGCGGGAGGCCCGCAGGTACACGTGGAAGTCGGGCATCGGGGTGCAAGCCGACGCGCGGGGCGAGTCGGGCAGCACCATCCGAGGGAACGTGGATGAACCGGTGCTGGCCGCAGCGGCCACGGCGGCGTTGACGAGGCCATGCTGGCTAGGGTTTAACCCTAGCATATAGAGCGCCTCCCTCGTTGCCGCTGCAACGCGGGCGTTGGTGACCTCCTGCTGCGCGACGGCGGCGACAACGGCAGCCGTGACGGCTTCATCCCTCGCGTCCGCGGCGTGCCTCCAGCCCTTCCTCTTGACCACTCCCTTGTCCGCTATTCGGGCGTCATCGCCTTCTTTGACTTGGGCGCGGCGACGGTCTTGCGCGGGACGAGGCTTGCCTTTGCCGGAGGGGCCGGTTGTCATGCCAGACAAGGCGAGGGAGGCGAGGCCGGCGGCGGCGTCGAGGTCGAGGTCGTCGTCCATGGCGGGTGTGGGTCGGGAACGCGCGTGGGCGGGAGGGTTTTGGGGAAAATGGGGAAATGATGGTGGCTGCCACCGACCGGCGGGCCCAGAGAGGAGTAGGTGCGCGCGTCCGTCTCGTGTCTGTGTGTGATAATCTTACTATTCGTCACCCTGGGTGAGGAATAGTTATTCTTCATCCTCCTCTATTTTATCAGCAATGCACCGTAATTTTACATTCCGTAAGTTTGGTGTTATTTCTGACGTAAAAAGAGACTGTAAGAAAATATATATATTCTCCTTAAAAAATATTTTATGTTATGTAAAATTACAAACGTAAAAACATAGTATAAACTATACATAAACTGCAAATTTTCTTATCTTATGACCTATATTTTTATATTTTCATGTCAAATTTTACGTAGTGAATCAATAGTAATGTAACTATTTGAATTTCAAATTTAATTTAATTACAAAGTCATCGTAAGATTACCACAGGTGAAAAATAACTTATTCTGCACCCTGGATAATGAATAGTATCACTATATATATAGGTGCACCTTTATTTGTTGGGTTGATTTTGTTTCCAGTGATCTTTTCATGCTATGAATGGATTCTCGCCTTGTCGTCACATAGTGCTCATGACTATTGTACTACCATTGCCTTGCTAAAATTTTGCTTCGAGGATAGTGAGCAATGCAAACAGATGGCAATACATTTTCTTGTGCTTATACTTACTGAGCAACTCATTCTGGAAAAGGATTAGCATGTCTGCACTCAATTTCTTCTTTGCATTCCAGTGAAGAAAGCAAATTATATGTGTGTACTTGCAATGTCCTCCTCAATAATCTGGTGTAAGTTTGCTTAATCTGCCCCTCTTTGTTGACACTGGATGTTGGCAGGAGCAACCGACCCACCAGGACACTCAATTCAATATAGAATCTGCTTTTGAGGACAGAACGTGGAGATATGTTGTGATATTGCAAGGCCTTTCAGGGAGCAAGATGCAAATGTACCAAAGGGGTGCATGTAAAAAGATAAGTGAGTTGATTCTATCCCTTCGTTGTAGATCCAACGCACCATGAGGCCTTGGAGCAGCGTATCATCGGATGAAGCGTAGCACTGGATATTTTCCCGAGGAGCATCGTCACCGTCGTTGAGAGGGAATTGATCAACCATAGACCACATCTGATGGCACTGTGCAGCCGTGCATGGGACTGGCTGTATTCGTTGAATTCTAAACATCGTGCAGCGTCAGCTCTTACGTCAGGCTCCTTCCCTGTTGCTCCCATCAGCATTCAACCACTTGTACTATATCTGACAAACTGAATATATATGTTTGTTGGAGACCTCATGTTTGTTGTGTATGTCAACATCTTACATTGCCCTACACAAAATCATAACGATTTGCTTCGTAGGAGAGAAGAGTACCAATAAAAGTTGATTCTACAACTCTGATTATATTACTTAATTATATAGTACTCCAGCACGTTTTGGCTCCGGGAAGCACATGCTCCTACGTGAAGAGTAATAGGAAAGAAAAAAGTAAATGTTTTTGAAAAATTCTGAAATTTTTTGTAGAGGTTCGTGTTAGTGTCGCAAACATACTTGACAATTTTCATGCGAATTGAAGCGGCAGTGTTTCGTCGGTGAAAAAAACAAATTTGAGATGACATTTGCGGTAAACATTTGGTGTACAATTTATTTGTTTATTTTTGCACAAGCAAAAATCTTTAACCTTTTTGCCTAAAAAATTGTAGATAGCATTTGGATGTGACTATGAACACATATAACTTTTGTTGGGATTTTTTTATAGTTTTAAAATAATTTTCATGCGCAGGAGCACGTGCTCCCGGGAGGCAAATTAGATTTCCGTCCAGCAAGCATCAAAAGGACACCCACCAATCTCAAGGGAAGGAATGGACGACCACAATATTCTCTCTTGTCAAGTAAACAATTGTGTATCTTTTCTAGTGGCTAGCGTCCATAATGTTAGATTATACTTGTAGCCTGCATCCCCTGATGTATTTGTACGAGCATGTAGGGTCAGCTGTAGTGCACGATCGTGCAGCCAATTCTCTCCCTATAGTGGCGCACGATCGCAGGACATGGGACTCCCCATGATCTCTCTCAGCAGCTTATCCAATGTATATATCCCTGTCAAGAGCATAATCAAAGTGTGTGAGTTTTCCCCCCTAATCTCTCTGTTCAACAGCTGCCATGGAGGATGCCGGCGATCCCGTCGCCCTCCACACCGCTTCCCCTGATGCGGGCGCCTCCGCGCCCCCGGCCCCTGCAGCGTCGTCACCACCCCTCGCTGCTCTCCCTGCGCCCGCTCCAGTCGTTGCGGCACCACCGCCTCCGGCGGTTTCCTCCTCCATCCTCCAAACCGTGGACATCCGGCGTCATGTCCCGGTCACCCTGGACCTCCTTTCCGGCAACTACACTCATTGGCGGCGCCATTTCGACACCGTCATCGACATGTTCGGGCTTGGTGACCACATCGACCCCGAGGCCGCGCCCCGTCTGGACCACCCCGATTGGCTCATGGCCGATCACGTTGTCATGCATTGGCTGTACTCCACCATCTCCCCGAGCTTCTCGACGCCGTCATGCACCCCGAGGACACGGCGATCTCCATGTGGACCGCCATCGACGGCATCTTCCGGGACAACCAACTCGCGCGCGCGGTCTACGTCGATGCCGAGTATCATGCTGCTGTCCAAGGCGACCTCTCGGTGATGAAGTGTTGCACCAAGCTCAAGACCTTCACCGACCAGCTCCGTGATCTGGGCCAACCCGTGACGGAGCCGCGCCAGGTGTTCCACCTTCTGCGCGGCCTCAATCGCCAGTTCCACGCCGTCATCCCGCACATCACGTCGCAGTCGCCATTGCCATCCTTCCTGCAGGTGCGTTCCTTCCTGCTCCTGGAGGAACATCATGCCGAGCATACTGCTCGCATTCAGTCCACTCACGCGCTCATTGCCGGGCGCGGCTCTGCTCCTGCGCCTCCCGCGCCGGCCAACCCTCCTCCAGGGCGCGGGCGCGCGCGTCGCCGCGGCCGTGGCGCCAGCGGCCACCCCGCTTCTCTGGCGCCCCCGCTACCTCGTCCTCCGACGGTTCCCGCGCCGGCCCCTGGCGCCAACTCCTGGACCGGCCTCGTCCAGGAATGGCCCGTGGCTTGGCGTGCCCCCGGCGCTGGCATGCTCGGGCCGCGGCCAGGTACTCTGCCCCAACAGGTGATGTACGCCGCCCCGTCCGCGCCGATGGCCCACCCGCTCGCCTACGGTGCCCCTGGCGCCCTCCCGCCTGGCTACGGTGCACCGCCCGTCCACAACATCGCGGCGGCTGGACCGTCCACGTCTCCGTCGCCCGCCTGGGACATGGCATCTCTGCAAGCTGCCCTTCACGCTGCCAACTCGGGCGCCTCTTCGTCCGGCACGGCACAACAGGAGTGGTACCTCGACTCTGGGGCTGCATCTCACATGTCTTCCTCGCCGGGTAATCTCCTCTCTGTTTGTCCTTCTACTTCCCTCTCTCATATCATTGTCGGTAGTGGGGAATGTCTGCCCATCACCCATGTCGGTGCCGGCTCCCTCATCACCGGCACGTCCCCCATTCAGCTTCGCAACGTCATTGTTTGTCCATCTTTGAGTAAGAATCTTCTGTCTGTCCGGCAGCTTTGCCGCGACAATCCCGTTTCTATTGAATTTGACAAGTACCGCTTCTCTGTTAAGGACCTTTGAACCAGGGCGGTGATCCTCTGCTGTGACTCCGGCGGTGATCTATATCCGGTCGGCGGCTCGTCGCGGCCTCCTACGTCTCCATTCGCTGGCGCTGTCACTACTGACCTATGGCACCAGCGGATTAGGCACCCCAGAGCTTCTTCATTGCGCCGCCTCTCTCCAAGTCTGCGCCGGAGTTCACCAAGTCTGCACCGCATGTGTGCACGGCGTGTCGTCTGGGCAAGCACACGCGCTTACCTTTTCAGTCTTCCCGTAGTTTCAGCATGTTTCCTTTTCAGATTCTGCATCTCGATGTATGGACATCCCAGTTGTAAGCGTCTCCGGTTATCAGTTTTATTTGGTCATGCTTGATGATTATACACATTATACATGGACCTTCCCTCTCAAACACAAATCTGAAACTATTGCCATCTTGACTGATTTCTTCGCTTACATTCAGACGCAGCTTCAGCTCCATGTTCTTGCCTTTCAGACTGACAACGGCCGTGAGTTCGACAACTCTGCCGTCCGCGCACTCCTTGCTCGCCATGGCACGCATCTTCGCATGTCGTGCCCCTACACAAGCCCGCAGAATGGCAAGGTCGAGCACACGCTTCGCACGCTCAATGACGGCGTGCGTGCGCTCCTGCTCCATGCGGCCATGCCGCCCCGCTTTTGGTTCGAGGCCCTCAGCACATTTACTTACCTACTGAACCGCCGTCCTTGCCATTCCAGTGCACCGCGCTGCCCGCATGAGCTGCTGCTCGGTGTTCCACCAAATTACTCCCTCCTACATGTGTTCAGTTGTTTGTGTTTCCCCAACCTCACAGCCACTTCACGACACAAACTCGATCAGCGCTCGGCCGCGTGCGTTTTCCTTGGCTACCCGCCGGACCATCGCGACTACCGCTGCTACGAACCCACCTCGCGTCGTGTCTTCACATCCCGGTATGTGGTCTTCCATGAGCATGTGTTTCCATTCGCTACGACACCGGCCTCTAACACGGCGCACGCTGCACCAAGCGCTCCGGCCACTGTCTTGCAGATGTTGCCGCCGCCTCCACTGTCGACGGCGTGCGCTCCCACCACTCCTTCCTCGTCGGGTCTCCATTCGCCGCCTGCCGAGCCTGCCTGTGCTGAACGGCACACGCTCCCCGCGTCCACCTCATCAGCACGCGCGTCGTCCGTGTTAGGGAACGTTAGTAATTTCAAAAAAATTCTACGCACATGCAAGATCATGGTGATGCATAGCAACGAGAGGAGAGAGTGTTGTCTACGTACCCTCGTAGACCGAAAGAGGAAGCGTTATCATAACGCGGTTGATGTAGTCGTACGTCTTCACGATCCGACCGATCAAGTACCGAACGCACGGCACCTCCGAGTTCAGCACACATTCAGCCCAATGACGTCCCTAACTCCGATCCAGCCGAGTGTTGAGGGAGAGTTTCGTCAGCACGACGGAGTGGTGACGATGTTAATGTTCTACCGATGCAGGGCTTCGCCTAAGCACCGCTACAGTATTATCGAGGTGGACTATGATGGAGGGGGGCACCGCACACGGCTAAGAGACGATCAACTTGATCAACTTGTGTGTCTAGAGGTGCCCCCTGCCCCTGTATATAAAGGAGCAAGGGGGAGGCGGACGGCCTAGGAGGAGGGCGCGCCAAGTGGGGAGTCCTACTCCCACCGGGAGTAGGACTCCTCCTTTCCTTGTTGGAGTAGGAGTGAAGGAAAGAGGAGGAGAGGGAGAAGGAAAAGGGGGGCTGCACCCCTTGTCCAATTCGGACCAGAGGGGGGGCGCAGGCCTCCTTCCTTTTAGCCTATCTCCTCTATTCCCGTATGGCCCAATAAGGCCCATATACTCCCCGGCGAATTCCCGTAACTCTCCGGTACTCCAAAAAATACCTGAATCACTCGGAACCTTTCCGAAGTCCGAATATAGTCGTCCAATATATCGATCTTTACGTCTCGACCATTTCGAGACTCCTCTTCATGTCCCCGATCTCATCCAGGACTCCAAACTCCTTCGGTACATCAAAACATATAAACTCATAATATAACTGTCATCGTAGCGTTAAGCGTGCGGACCCTATGGGTTCGAGAACTATGTAGACATGACCGAGACACGTCTTCGGTCAATAACCAATAGCGGAACCTGGATGCTCATATTGGCTCCTACATATTCTACGAAGATCTTTATCGGTCAAATCGCATAACAACATACGTTGTTCCCTTTGTCATCGGTATGTTACTTGCCCGAGATTCGATCGTCGGTATCTCAATACCTAGTTCAATCTCGTTACCGGCAAGTCTCTTTACTCATTCCGTAACACATCATCCCGCAACTAACTCATTAGTTGCAATGCTTGCAAGGCTTATAGTGATGTGCATTACCAAGTGGCCCAGAGATACCTCTCCGACAATCGGAGTGACAAATCCTAATCTCGAAATACGCCAACCCAACAAGTACCTTCGGAGACACCTGTAGAGCACCTTTATAATCACCCAGTTACGTTGTGACGTTTGGTAGCACACAAAGTGTTCCTCCGGTAAACGGGAGTTGCATAATCTCATAGTCATAGGAACATGTATAAGTTATGAAGAAAGCAATAGCAACAAACTAAACGATTAAGTGCTAAACTAATGGAATGGGTCAAGTCAATCACATCATTCTCCTAATGATCTGATCCCGTTAATCAAATGACAACTCATGTCTATGGCTAGGAAACATAAACATCTTCGATCAACGAGCTAGTCAAGTAGAAGCATACTAGTGACACTCTGTTTGTCTATGTATTCACACATGTATTATGTTTCTTGTTAATACAATTCTAGCATGAATAATAAACATTTATCATGATATAAGGAAATAAATAATAACTTTATTATTGCCTCTAGGGCATATTTCCTTCAGTCTCCCACTTGCACTAGAGTCAATAATCTAGTTCACATCGCCATGTGATTTAACATCAATAGTTCACATCACCATGTGATTAACACTCAAAGGGTTTACTAGAGTCAATAATCTAGTTCACATTGCTATGTGAATAATACCCAAAGAGTACTAAGGTGTGATCATGTTTTGCTTGTGAGGGAAGTTTAGTCAACGGGTCTGGTACATTCAGATCCGTATGTATTTTGCAAATTTCTATGTCAACAATACTCTGCACGGAGCTACTCTAGCTAATTGCTCCCACTTTCAATATGTATCCAGATTGAGACTTTGAGTCATCTGGATCAGTGTCAAAACTTGCATCGACGTAACCCTTTACAACGAACCTTTTGTCACCTCCATAATCGAGAAACATATCCTTATTCCACTAAGGATAATTTTGACCAATGTCCAGTGATCTACTCCTAGATCACTATTGTACTCCCTTGCCAAACTCAGGGCAGGGTATACAATAGGTCTGGTACACAGCATGACATACTTTATAGAACCTATGGCTGAGGCATAGGGAATGACTTTCATTCTCTCTCTATCTTCTGTCGTGGTCGGGTTTTGAGTCTTACTCAACTTCACACCTTGTAACACAGGCAAGAACTCCTTCTTTGGCTATTCCATTTTGAACTACTTCAAAATCTTGTCAAGGTATGTACTCATTGAAAAACTTATCAAGAGTCTTGATCTATCTCTATAGATATTGATGCTCAATATGTAAGTAGCTTCACCGAGGTCTTTCTTTGAAAAACTCCTTTCAAACATTCCTTTATGCTTTGCAGAATAATTCTACATTATCTCCGACCAACAATATGTCATTCACATATACTTATCAGAAATGTTGTAGTGGTCCCACTCACTTTCTTGTAAATACAGACTTCACCACAAGTCTATATAAAACTATATGCTTTGATCAACTTATCAAAGCGTATATTACAACTCCGAGATGCTTGCACCAGTCCATAGATGGATCGCTGGAGCTTGCATATTTTGTTAGTACCTTTAGGATTGACAAAACCTTCTGGTTGCATCATATACAACTCTTCTCTAATAAATCCATTAAGGAATGCAGTTTTGTTTATCCATTTGCCAGATTTCATAAAATGCGGCAATTGCTAACATGATTCGGACAGACTTAAGCATAGATACGAGTGAGAAACTCATCGTAGTCAACACCTTGAACTTATCGAAAACCTTTTTGCGACAATTCTAGCTTTGTAGATGGTAATAGTACTATCAGCGTCTGTCTTCCTCTTGAAGATCCATTTAATATCAATGGCTCACCGATCATTGGACAAGTCAATCAAAGTCCATACTTTGCTCTCATACATGGATCTCATCTCAGATTTCATGGCCTCAAGGCATTTCGCGGAATCTGGGTTCATCATCGCTTCCTCATAGTTCATACGTTCATCATGGTCAAGTTACATGACCTCCAGAACATGATTACCGTACCATTCTGGTGTGGATCTCACTCTGGTTTACCTACGAGGTTCGGTGGTAACTTGATCTGAAGTTACATGATCATCATCATTAGCTTCCTCACTAATTGGTGTAGTAGTCACAGGAATAGATTTTTGTGATGAACTACTTTCCAATAAGGGAGCAAGTACAGTTACCTCATCAAGTTCTACTTTCCTCCCACTCACTTCTTTCGAGAGAAACTCCTTCTCTAAAAAGGATCCATTCTCAGCAATGAATATCTTGCCTTCAGATCTGTGATAGAAGGTGTACCCAACCTTTTTTTTGGGTATCCTATGAAGATTTACTTCTCCGATTTGGGTTCGAGCTTATCATGTTGAAACTTTTTCACATAAGCATTGCAGTCCCAAACTTTAAGAAACGACGGCTTAGGTTTCTCACCAAACCACAGTTCATACGGTGTCGTCTCAACAGATTTAGATGGTGCCCTATTTAACATGAATGTAGCTGTCTCTAATGCATAACCCCAAAACGATAGCGGAAAATTGGTAAGAGACATCATAAATCGCACCATATCTAATAAAGTACGGTTACGACGTTCGGACACACCCTTACACTATGGTGTTCCAGGTGGAGTGAGTAGTGAAACTATTTCACATTGTTTTAACTGAAGGCCAAACTCGTAACTCAAATATTTTACTTCTACGATCATATCGTAGAAACTTTTATTTTTGTTACGATGATTCTCCACTTTGCTCTGAAATTCTTTGAACTTTTCAAATGTTTCAGACTTGTGTTTCATTAAGTAGATATACTCATATCTTCTCAAATCATCTGTGAAGATCAGAAAATAATGATACCTGCCGCGAGCCTCAATATTCATCGGACCACATACATCAGTATGTATGATTTCCAACAAATCTGTTGCTCGCTCCATTGTTCCGGAGAACGGAGTCTTAGTCATCTTGCCCGTGAGGCATGGTTCGCAAACATCAACTGATTCATAAACAAGTGATTCCAAAAGCCCATCAGCATGGATTTTCTTCATGCGCTTTACACCAACATGACCTAAACGGCAGTGCCACAAATAAGTTGCACTATCATTATTAACTTTGCATCTTTTGGCTTCAATATTATGAAAATGTGTATCACCACGATCGAGATCCAACAAACCATTTTCATTGGGTGTATGACCATAGAAGGTTTTATTCATGTAAACAGAACAACAATTATTCTCTAACTTACATGAATAAGCGTATTGCAATAAACATGATCCAATCATATTTATGCTCAACGCAAACACCAAATAACATTTATTTAGGTTCAACACTAATCCCGGAAGTATAGGGAGTGTGCGATAATGATCATATCAATCTTGGAACCACTTCCAACACACATCGTCACTCCACCCTTAACTAGTCTCTGTTTATTTTGCAACTCCCATTTCGAGTTACTACTCTTAGCAACTGAACTAGTATCAAATACTAAGGGGTTGCTATAAACATTAGTAAAGTACACATCAATAACATGTATATCAAATATACCTATGTTCACTTTGCCATCCTTCTTATCCACCAATTACTTGGGTTAGTTCCGCTTCCAATGACCAGTCCCTTTGCAGTAGAAGCACTCAGTTTCAGGCTTAGGTCCAGACTTGGTTTTTTTTCACTTGAGCAGCAACTTGTTTGCCGTTCTTCTTGAAGTTCCCCTTTCTTCCCTTTGTCCCTTTACTTGAAACTAGTGGTTTTACCATCAACACTTGATGCTTTTCTTGATTTCTACCTTCATCGATTTCAGCATCACGAAGAGCTTGGGAATCGTTTCCGTTATCCCTTGCATATTATAGTTCATCACAAAGTTCTACTAACTTGGTGATGGTGACTAGAGAATTCTGTCAATCACTATTTTATCTGGAAGATTAACTCCCACTTGATTCAAGCGATTGTAGTACCCAGACAATCTGAGCACATGCTCACTGCTTGAGCTATTCTCCTCCATCTTTTAGATATAGAACTTGTTGGAGACTTCATATCTCTCAACTCGGGTATTTGCTTGAAATATTAAGTTCAACTCCTGGAACATCCATATGACCCATGACGTTCAAAATGTCTTTGAAGTCCCGATTCTAAGTTGTTAAGCATGGTGCACTAAACTATCAAGTAGTCATCATATTGAGCTAGCCAAACGTTCATGACGTCTGCATCTGCTCCTGCAATAGGTCTGTCACCTAGCAGTGCATTAAGGACATAATTCTTCTGTGCAGCAATGAGGATAAACCTCAGATCATGGATCCAATCCGCATCATTGCTAATAACATCTTTCAACTTAGTTTTCTCTAGGAATATATAAAAATTAAACGGGGAGCAATATCGCGAGCTATTGATCTACAACATAGATATGCTAATACTACCAGGACTAAGTTCATGATAAATTAAAGTTCAATTAATCATATTACTTAAGAACTCCCACTTAGATAGACATCCCTCTAATCATCTAAGTGATCACGTGATCCAAATCAACTAAACCATAACCGATCATCACATGAAATGGAGTAGTTTTCAATGGTGAACATCACTATGTTGATCATATCTACTATATGATTCACGCTCGACCTTTCGGTCTCAGTGTTCCGAGGCCATATCTGCATATTCTAGGCTCATCAAGTTTAACCTGAGTATTCTGCGTGTGCAAAACTGGCTTGCACCCGTTGTAGATGGACGTAGAGCTTATCACACCCGATCATCACGTGGTGTCTGGGCACGACGAACTTTGGCAATGGTGCATACTCAGGGAGAACACTTTTATCTTGAAATTTAGTGAGAGATCATCTTATAATGCTACCGCCGAACTAAGCAAAATAAGATGTATAAAAGATAAACATCACATGTAATCAAAATATGTGACATGATATGGCCATCATCATCTTGTGCCTTTGATCTCCATCTCCAAAGCATCGTCATGATTTCCATCGTCACCGGCATGACACCATGATCTCCATCATCTTGATCTATATCAATGTGTCGTCACATGGTCGTCTCGCCAACTATTGCTCTTGCAACTATTGCTATCGCATGGCGATAAAGTAAATCAATTATTTGGCTATTGCATCTTATGCAATAAAGAAACAACCATAAGGCTTCTGCCAGTTGTCGATAACTTCAATAAAACATGATCATCTTATACAACAACTTATATCTCATCACGTCTTGACCATATCACATCACAACATGCCCTGCAAAAACAAGTTAGACGTCCTCTACTTTGTTGTTGCAAGTTTTACGTGGCTGTTACGGGCTTAGAAAGAACCGTTCTTACCTACGCATCAAAACCACAACGACAGTTTGTTAAGTTGGTGTTGTTTTAACCTTCGCAAGGACCGGGCGTAGCCACACTCGGTTCAACTAAAGTTGTAGAAACTGACACCCGCCAGCCACCTGTGTGCAAAGCACGTCGGTAGAACCAGTCTCGCGTAAGCGTACGCGTAATGTCGGTCCGGGCCGCTTCATCCAACAATACCGCCGAACCAAAGTGTGACATGCTAGTAAGTAGTATGACTTATATCGCCCACAACTCACTTGTGTTCTACTCGTGCATATTACATCAACGCATAAAACCAGGCTCGGATGCCATTGTTGGGGAACGTAGTAATTTCAAAATTTTCCTACGCACACGCAAGACCATGGTGATGCATAGCAACGAGAGGGGAGGGTGTTGTCTATGTACCCTCATAGACCGAAAGAGGAAGCGTTATCACAACGCGGTTGATGTAGCCGTACGTCTTCACGATCCGACCGATCAAGTACCGAACGCACGGCACCTCCGAGTTCAGCACATGTTCAGCCCGATGACGTCCTTCTAACTCCGATCCAGCCGAGTGTTGAGGGAGAGTTTCGTCAGCACGAAGGCGTGGTGACGATGTTGATGTTCTACCGCCGCAGGGCTTCGCCTAAGCACCACTACAGTATTATCGAGGTGGACTATGATGGAGGGGGCACCGCACACGGCTAAGAGACGATCCACTTGATCAACTTGTGTGTCTAGAGGTGCCCCCCTACCCCTGTATATAAAGGAGCAAGGGAGGAGGCGGCCGGCCTAGGAGGAGGGCGCACCAAGGAGTAGGACTCCTCCTTTCCTTGTTGGAGTAGGAGTGAAGGAAAGAGGAGGAGATGGAGAAGGAAAAGGGGGCGGCACCCCTTGTCCAATTCGGACCAGAGGGGGGCGCATGCCTCCTTCCTTTTGGCCTATCTCCTCTATTCCCGTATGGCCCAATAAGGCCCATATACTCCCCGGTGAATTCCCGTAACTCTCCGGTACTCCAAAAAATACCCGAATCACTCGGAACCTTTCCGAAGTCCGAATATAGTCGTTCAATATATCGATCTTTACATCTCGACCATTTCGAGACTCCTCTTCATGTCCCCGATCTCATCCGGGACTCCGAACTCCTTCGATACATCAAAACATATAAACTCATAATATAACTGTCATCGTAGCGTTAAGCGTGTGGACCCTACGGGTTCGAGAACTATGTAGACATGACCGAGACACGTCTCCGGTCAATAACCAATAGCGGAACATGGATGCTCATATTGGCTCCTACATATTCTACGAAGATCTTTATCGGTCAAACCGCATAACAACATACGTTATTCCCTTTGTCATCGGTATGTTACTTGCCCGAGGTTCGATCTTCGGTATCTCAATACCTAGTTCAATCTCGTTACCGGCAAGTCTCTTTACTCGTTCCGTAACACATCATCCCGCAACTAACTCATTAGTTGCAATGCTTGCAAGGCTTATAGTGATGTGCATTACCGAGTGGGCCCAGAGATACCTCTCCGACAATCGGAGTGACAAATCCTAATCTCGAAATACGCCAACCCAACAAGTACCTTCGGAGACACCTGTAGAGCACCTTTATAATCACCCAGTTACGTTGTGACGTTTGGTAGCACACAAAGTGTTCCTCCGGTAAACAGGAGTTGCATAATCTCATAGTCATAGGAACATGTATAAGTTATGAAGAAAGCAATAGCAACAAACTAAACGACCAAGTGCTAAGCTAATGGAATGGGTCAAGTCAATCACATCATTCTCCTAATGATGTGATCCCGTTAATCAAATGACAACTCATGTCTATGGCTAGGAAACATAACCATCTTCGATCAACGAGCTAGTCAAGTAGAGGCATACTAGTGACACTTTGTTTGTCTATGTATTCACACATGTATTATGTTTCCGATTAATACAATTCTAGCATGAATAATAAAAATTTATCATGATATAAGGAAATAAATAATAACTTTATTTTTGCCCTAGGGCATATTTCCTTCAGTCCGCTACTTCGCCGAGCTCGTCTGCCTCTTCGTGCGCCGACTCCGGTGGCTCGGACGCCGCTGGGAGTGTGGCCAGCAACTCTTCATTGACCTCTGCTGCTGCCTCGCCCCCCGCCTGCCCCATGCCGTCGTCTCCACCGCGCATGGTCACCCGTGCCCAGCGGGGCATCTTTCGGCCCAACCCGAAGTACTACGACGCCGCCGTCGCCATCACTGCACCGGCCATCTCACCCGTCCCTAGCTCGGTTCTTGTGGCTGTGCGCGATCCCAATTGGTTGGCGGCCATGCAGCAGGAACACGACGCGCTTGTCTGCAACTGGACTTGGGAGCTGGTTCGACGACCTCCTGGCGCCAACCTCATCACAGGGAAGTGGGTGTTCAAGCACAAAACAAACTCCGACGGCTCTTTGGATCGGTACAAGGCCAGGTGGGTCGTGCGCGGCTTTCGCCAGTGCGCCGGCATCGACTACGGCGAGACCTTCTCCCCCATCGTCAAGCCGGCCACGATCCGCACGGTGCTCACCCTCGCTGCCTCGCGGGGATGGCCTGTACACCAACTCGACGTCTCTAATGCCTTTCTCCACGACACGCTCTCGGAGGAGGTGTACTGCCTGCAACCCGCCGGCTTCATCGACCCCGAGTGCCCACACCACGTCTGCCGAATCGCCAAGTCCCTCTACGGCCTCAAACAGGCTCTGCGAGCCTGGTTTCTTCGGTTCGCCGGCTTCGTTGCCACACACTCAGAATCCTTGCTGTTCGTCTTCCACCACGGCAAGGACACGGCGTTTCTTCTGCTCTACGTGGATGACATCGTCTTGACTGCCTCATCCACAACTGCTCTCCGCCGCATCATCGCCCGGCTCACCGGCGAGTTTGCCATGAAGGATCTTGGCACTCTCCACTTCTTCCTCGGCATCCGCGTGACTCGTACGGCTGCTGGTTTTTTCCTGTGCCAACAGCAGTACGCTGAGGAACTCGTCGAGCGTGCCGGTATGGACACATGTCGCCCTTCACCGACGCCCATTGACACCAAGGCCAAGTTGCCCGCCTCCGACGGGCCCCGTGTCGACGACCCCTCTGCCTACCGCAGCATTGCAGGGGGGCTGCAGTACCTCACCATCACACGCCCGGAGATCGCCTACGCCGTCCAGCAGGTTTGCCTGCATATGCATGATCCCCACGAGTGTCATCTCGCCCTGGTCAAGTGTGTGCTCTGGTATGTGCGTGGCTCACCGTCGCTCGGTCTCCATCTTCGCGCCTCCTCCACGCTGGATCTTCGCGCCTACACCGATGCCGACTGGGCGGGTTGCCCGGACACGCGCCGCTCCACGTCGGGCTTCTGCGTCTACCTCGGCGACGCGCTCGTCTCTTGGTCCTCCAAGCGCCAGGCGACCATCTCTCGCTCCAGCGCGGAGGCCGAGTACCGCGGCGTCGCGAATGCCGTAGCAGAGTGCGTCTAGCTGCGGAAACTACTCGGCGAGCTTCTCCTGCCCGTGCACAAGGCCACGCTGGTGTACTGTGACAACGTGTCGGCGGTGTACCTCTTCGTCAACCCAATTCATCATCCCCGGACCAAGCACGTCGAGCTCGACATCCACTTCGTGTGAGAACGCGTGGCCCTTGGCGAGTTCCGTGTTCTTCACATCCCCACGCGGCAGCAGCTCGCCGACATCATGACCAAAGGCTTGCCCTCGGACATTTTCTCTGAGTTCAGGTCCAATCTTTGCGTCGCGGGCGACGACGTCACGACTGTGGGGGGTGTTAGACTATACTTGTAGCCTGCACCGTACGTGCCCCTGATGTATTTGTACGAGCATGTACGGTCAGCTGTAGTGCCTGATCGTGCAGCCAGTTCTCTCCCTGTAGTGGTGCACGATCGCAGGACGTGGGACTCCCCATGATCTCTGTCGGCAGCTTATCCAACTGTATATATCCCTGCCAAGAGCATAATCAAAGTGTGTGAGTTTTCCTCCCTAATCTCTCTGTTCAACACATAAGTTGCCTTCTCCTAATATAATAATTAGAAAAACATGGTATGTTTGTACTTTTCTTTGGGTGTCTTTTCTTCAAAAACAAAAGACACTTCGTTACTAGCATGCCATCCCCCTTGCCACCACGACATATCATCTTGTTAATGAATACTACAGTTATTATTATTAATGGAGATCGATGGAAGCATACTAGGTTACAATGATGCAGTTAGATCCGGTGGCATACGTACAAAGCAGCACAACGCCAAATATTAATATAGCTTAATAATTTAGCTCTTCGCTAATGAGCTAAGGCGCCATGCATGGTACTTAGGACCGAGTTCCCTTTATCTTGATCCAAGACTAAGCACACTAACTATACGTGGGATACATGGGACTCCCCTCGGACTAGTATTTTACCCCAAATTAATCCACAAATCACATAGTTCAGGTTTTACATTTGACATATTCATACAAATGTGAAAATAACGAATGAAGGAAGGAAGGTTTTGTTGGTAATGGCGTTGGAGTAGTGTCTATGGTACCATGTTGCTGGGATATCCTCCTCATATGGGTTGTGAGGAGACGTGATGGAGCCTTTTTAGGCAGCCCAAACATGTGGCAAAGCCACTAACCATTAGGCTAATGACTTAGGATCATTCTCGTCTTTACAGGTGAGAGAATGTGGATGTCTTACCCTCCATCCGGCAACCACCAACACAAGTGGTGAAAATCAGGTTAGTCTCCGTTCGAGAAGAAGAGAAACCCAAGAGAGAAAGATAAAGAGCGCAAACTTAGAAGGAAGAGATTGCAACCAAGCAAAAGAGAACTCCTCCCCAAGATTGTGACTATTCAGATCCACTACCTTATCTCCTTCAAGTTGTGATTCCACCATCTTTGATGAGATTATTCCAATATCATTCTGGTTGTTGCCACCCAAGTCGTTTCCTCCTATTAAGCTCAACCTTAGTAGAAGTGGACAGCAGTAGTGCTGGGTGGACAATATGCCCGCCCTTAAGTGGTATTACCAACAGTTCTGGGTGAGCAGTTCATATATAAATTTTTATTCTTCATCTATCATGTTAGCTCTTGAGCACCAAATCTTATTGCGGTCATCCAAAATTGTCAGATCTTGATGTATGAGAGCCTTTGGTACTATCTAGAGAAGAAACTTGCAATATCCCACCTTTGATTATAGTGGAAGAAGATTTGCGTGGCTTCAGCCCATACTTTTTCCCTCAAATTGAGGGTTTTCACATAAAAATACTGGTGGTCATCTCTCCTAATTTTCTGCTACTATCTTGTGTATTTTTGCTTGGCATAAGACACTCACAAACGGATTTCAGATGTGCAGCGCCGCACTAGAGAAACCTACAAAAAGAACTTATGTTTTGTCCTAAGTTTTTTTTGGCAGAATTTACTTCATTTCGTCCTAAGTTTTTGTTGGGGAACGCAGTATTTCAAAAAAATGCCTACGATCACGCAAGATCTATCTAGGAGATGTATAGCAACGAGAGGGGAAAAGTATGTCTACGTACCCTCGTAGAGCGAAAGCGTAAACGTTATGAAACGCGGTTGATGTAGTCGAACATCTTCGCGATCCAACCGATCAAGTACCAAACGCACGGCACCTCCGCGATCTGCACACGTTCAGCTCAGTGACGTCCCTCGTACTCTTGATCTAGCTGGGGCCGAGGGAGAGTTTCATCAGCACGACGTCATGATGACGGTGATGATGAAGTTACCGACGCAGGGCTTCGCCTAAGCACTACAACGATATGACCGAGGTGGAATTCTATGGAGGGGGCACCGCACACGGCTAAACAATCAACTTGTGTGTCTATGGGGTGCCCCCTCCCCCGTATATAAAGGGGTGGAGGAGGGGGCCGGCCGGCCACCTTGGGCACGCCCCCAAGGGGGGAATCCTACTCCTACTAGGAGTAGGTTCCCCCCTTTCCTAGTCCTAGTAGAAGGGGGAAGGAAGGGAGAGAGGGGAGGAAGGAAAGGAGGGCCGGCCCCCCTCCCAATTCAGATTGGGCTTGGGGGGCACACCCCTTGTAACACCCCGGATGTAACTTTCCCAATTTATACTCCAACTCTTGCCGTTTCCGACGTTAAGTTATATTTATTTCCTCGGGATCGGGTTTTTGTCTCCGTGTGTTGTTGTCGTTGTCATGCATCTCATATCATGTCATCATGTGCATTGCATTTGCATACGTGTTCGTCTCATGCATTCGAGCATTTTCCCTGTTGTCCGTTTTGCATTCCGGCGCTTCGTTCTCCTCCGGTGGTCATTTCTAGCTTTCTTTCGTGTGTGGGGTTTAAACATTTCCAGATTGGACCGAGACTTTCCAAGCGGCCTTGGTTTACTACCGGTAGACCGCCTGTCAAGTTTCGTACCATTTGAACTTTGTTTGATACTCCAACGGTTAACCGAGGGACCGCAAAGGCCTCGTGTGTGTTGCAGCCCAACACCCCTCCAATTTGGCCCAAAACCCACCAAACTATGCTCCATCATCTAGAGCGTTCGATCACGATCGCGTGACCGAAAACCGCACCTCATTTGGACTCTCCTAGCTCCCTCTATGCCTATATATACACCCCCATTCCAAATTCTCGATCCACCTCGTCCCTAACCCTAAAAATATCTCCTCCGCCGCCGCCAAACACGTCCGGATGGACCGGACGCGTCCGCTCCGCCGCCCGCAGCCACTCCTGGGCTGCCATGTGTCCACGCCGCCGCCGCCTCCCACCGCGCGGCCCGGGAGCCCGGAGCCGGCCCCCGCGGCCCGCTCCCTCGCCCCGCCGCCTGGCTGCCCGCGCCGCCGCCTCGCCCCCGACGCCGCCGCCTTGCCCCCGACGCCGTCGCCTCGCTCCGCCGTCGCTGCCGGCC
>NC_041386.1:520937991-520983105 GCF_002162155.2 Triticum dicoccoides
CCGCCGTCACCGCCTCGCTCGGCCGCCGCCACCATCGCCGCCCCGCTCCGCCCTCCTCCGCCGTCGCCGCCTCGCTGCCGGCCGGATCCGGCACCCCACGGCCAGATCCCACGAGCCCCTCTACTCCGGCCGCCGCCCTGCCCTTCTCCGGCGAAGATTCCGGCCGCCTCGGTTCGCGTGCCGTGAAACCCTAGAGGTTGATTTTTTGTCTAAGTCCCGAAATTCTCAGTCCAAGTGCTCATGTTCGCGGCTCCGTAACTTTGCCTCCATAGCTCCAATTCATGCATATAGCATATCAAAATGTTCATCTCAGAGAGTACATCATTTCATTCCATTCCATCATTTTCATTTGAGTTCATCTTGATGCCCGAAATGCTATTAGAAGAGGGCTACTTGAGTTAATTGTCAGATCTGCTACTCTGTTTAGCACTTTTGTCATTTTTGCCATGATTAATGTGTGCATGCTATGACCTGATGCTCTACATGTGTTTTGTTATGGGTTTTGTCATCTTTCCAGAGGTGCAACCCATGTATTTTTGTGATGTGTGTGGTGACTTGTGCAAGCTTGCAAAGTGGTGCACTTGCTAATTCTGTTTTCAGGGACTTAGTGATTTCACTAAGTCCTGGAGCTGTTCATCTCATGATGCCATATGTTCATGTTGTTTCCTAGTGATTCGTGCCTCTTTTGAGGATGATCAGTAAGGTAGTTTTGTTAATATTGTAGTGCTCTATCCATCCATGTCTTTTTTTGCAATTATGGAGCACCCTAGATTGAGTCAATCGAGCTCTACTTTTGCTACTTTGTGAATCTGGGCAGATTGTCAACTTGTTTGCAATTTTGCCGGTGATGTTGTAGTTGATCCGTGCATGCTATGCTATTGTTCTTGCCATGTCTAGCTTGAATTTTGTGCCTTCTTGATGGATGTATTCTTGTCTTGCCATGACTTGCACCGTAGTGAGTGCATCGAGCTCGTAAACATGCCTACTTGAGTTATATTTCAGCATGTGTCAGTTTTCACTAGGTCTGAAAACTGATTATTGTTTTGCTATGTTCACATGCTTGCAATTGTATTTTCTGATCCCTTTTGGCTCAAGGTCACTAAGGGACTTTTGTTAAGCTCTTTGAGTAGCTCCATGCCATGCTTTACTTTTCCATGTTCAGGTCCTGTAGCATATAGTTTTGTTTCTCCGAAGAGGGCTACCTGATCTGAAATTCCAGACAAGTGTTAATTTCACTAAGTCTGAGATCTGTTTGCCATTTGCATTTTTGCCATGTTTGTTTGAACATGTTAATGGATGAATTGGCTGTAGCTCAGTGCTAGATTTTTGTTAAGCATCTTGTAAGCATCCCTGCCATGTATTTTGTTGTCATGTTTGGGTGCTGTAGCATGTTCATCTCATTGCATTTAGATGCCTACTTGCGGTAAATCGCAGACCGGTGTCATTTTTGGATCGCTTGCCATTTCCAAACCGTAACTCCGATTCCGGCGTTCTTTATATCGTTTTCAAGCGATTTCATCTCATCTTTCCAGTGGCACACTTGGATTTCCATGTTGAGGCCAGGTTCATGCATTTCCTGTCATATCTTGCATTTTGCATCCCGCATCGCATCCCGCATAGCATATCATCATTGCATCATATTGCTTGGCCTTGCACGTGGTTGATTGTATCATTGTTGCTTGTTTGTCTTTTTTGGGTAGAGCCGGGAGACGAGTTCGCTAACGAGGAGCCCGTTGAGTTTGCTTTTGAGGATCCAGTCAACTCTGACAACTGTGCAGGCAAGATGATCATACCCTCGAAATCACTACTATCTCTGCTATGCTAGTTTGCTCGCTCTTTTGCTATGCCATTGCTACGATGCCTACCATTTGTTTGCAAGCCTCCCAAATTGCCATGTCAAACCTCTAACCCACCATTGTCCTAGCAAACCGTTGTTTGGCTATGTTACCGCTTTGCTCAGCCCCTCTTATAGTGTTGCTAGTTGTAGGTGAAGATTGAAGGTCGTTCCTTGTTGGAACATTTATTTACTTGTTGGGATATCATTGTATTATCTTGCTATCTTAATGCATCTATATACTTGGTAAAGGGTGGAAGGCTCGGCCTCTCGCCTAGTGTTTTGTTCCACCCTTGCCGCCCTAGTTTCCGTCATATCGGTGTTATGTTCCCGGATTTTGCGTTTCTTACGCGGTTGGGTTATAATGGGAACCCCTTGACAGTCCGCCTTGAATAAAACTTCTCCAACAATGCCCAACCTTGGTTTTTACCTTTTGCCACCTAGCCTTTTCCCTTGGGTTTCACGGACTCAAGGGTCATCTTATTTTAACCCCCCCGGGCCAGTGCTCCTTTGAGTGTTGGTCCAACCTAGAGCACCGTGAGGGGCCGTCCCTTGGCAACTTGGGTTATGTTGGCTCATGTACGCTTAGCTTATCCGGTGTGCCCTGAGAACTAGATATGTGCAGCTCCTATCGGGATTTGTCGGCACAGCGGGCGTGTTGCTGGACTTGTTTTACCATTGTCGGAGTTGTCTTGAATTACCGAGATACCAAGTCTGATCGGAACGTCTTGGGAGGAGGTCTATTCCTTCGTTGACCGTGAGAGCTTGTCATGGGCTAAGTTGGGACTCCCCTGCAGGGATTGAACTTTCGAAAGCCATGCCCGCGGTTATGGGCAGATGGGAATTTGTTAATGTCCGGTTGTAGATAACTCAAACCTTAATTAATTAAAATGAATCAACTGAGTGTGTTACCGTGATGGCCTCTTCTCGGCGGAGTCCGGGAAGTAGACACGGTGTTGGAGTAATGTTTGCGCAGGTTGTTCTCTAGTTTCTCGCTCGTGCTTTGCCTCCTCTTCTCGCTCTCTTTTGCGAATAAGTTAGCCACTATATTTGCTAGTCGCTTGCTGCAGCTCCACCTATATTTACCTTGCCATACCTATAAGCTTAAATAGTCTTGATCGCGAGGGTGCGAGATTACTGAGTCCTTGTGGCTCACAGATTACTATTACACGAGATGCAGGGCCTGATGATTCCGCTCCAAGAGATGCGTATGAGCTCAAGTGGGAGTTCGACAAGGACTCTCAACGTTACTATGTTTCCTTTCCCGATGATCAGTAGTGGTGCCCAGTTGGGGGTGAACGGGACCGTTGTCGCATGTTGGGTTCTCTTTTATTTTGGCGCCGTAGACGGGCCATGAGTGTTTGGATGATGTAATGTTATTTATGTACTTGATTGACGTGGCGAGTGTAAGCCAACTATGTTTTCTCCCCTTTATTATTTATATTACATGGGATGTTGTGAAGATTGCCTAACTTGCGACATATGCCTTCAATGCGATTATGCCTCTAAGTCGTGCCTCGACATGTGGGAGCTATAGTCGCATCGAGGGTGTTACACCCCTCCTCTTGGCCTTCTCCTCTCTCTTTCACTAAATCCCATGTAGGCCCATTAAGCCCCCGGGGGGTTCGGTAACCTCCCGGTACTCCGGTAAATGCCCGAACTTATCTGAAACCATTCCGGTGTCCAAACATAACCTTCCAATATATCAATCTTCATGTCTCGACCATTTCGAGACTCCTCATCATGTCCTGATCACATTCGGGACTCCTAACTACCTTCGGTACATCAAAACACATATACTCATAATACCAATCGTCATCGAATATTAAGCGTGCGGACCCTACGGGTTCGAGAACTATGTAGACATGACCGAGACTCATCTCCGGTCAATAACCAATAGCGGAACCTAGATGCTCATATTGGTTCCTACATGTTCTATGAAGATCTTTATCGGTCAAACCGCATAACAACATACGTTGTTCCCTTTGTCATTGGTATGTTACTTGCCCGAGATTCGATCTTCGGTATCTCAATACCTAGTTCAATCTCATTAACGGCAAGTCTCTTACTCGTTCCGTAATGCAACATCACGCAACTAACTCATTAGTCACATTGCTTGCAAGGATTTTAGTGATGTGCATTACCGAGAGGGCCCAGAGATACCACTCTGATACACGGAGTGACAAATCCTAATCTTGATCTATGCCAACTCAACAAACACCATCGAAGACACCTATAGAGCATCTTTATAGTCACCTAGTTACGTTGTGACGTTTGATAGCACACTAAGTGTTCCTCCGGTATTCGGGAGTTGCATAATCTCATAGTCATAGGAACATGTATAAGTTATGAAGAAAGAAATAGCAATAAACTAAACTATCATAGTGCTAAGCTAACGGATGGGTTAAGTCAATCACATCATTCTCTAATGATGTGATCCCGTTCATCAAATGACAAATCATGTATATGGTCAAGAAACTTAACCATCTTTGATTAACGAGCTAGTCAAGTAGAGGCATACTAGTGACACTCTGTTTGTCTATGTATTCACACATGTACTAAGTTTTCGGTTAATACAATTGTAGCATGAATAATAAACATTTATCATGATATAAGGAAATATAAATAACAACTTTATTTTTGCCTCTAGGGCATATTTCCTTCAGTATCCCACTTGCACTAGAGTCAATAATCTTGGTGTTGATCATGTTTTGCCCGTGAGAGTGGCTTAGTCAATGGGTCTGCAACATTCAGATCCGTATGTATCTTGCAAATCTCTATGTCTCCCTCCTTGACTTGATCGCGGATGGAATTGAAGCGTCTATTGATGTGCTTGGTTCTCTTTTGAAATCTGGATTCCTTTGCCAAGACAATTGCACCAGTGTTGTCACAAAAGATTTTCACTGGACCCGATGCACTAGGCATGACACCTAGATCGGATATGAACTCCTTCATCCAAACTCCTTCATTTGTTGCTTCCGAAGCAGCTATGTACTCCACTTCACACATAGATCCCTCCACGACGCTCTGCTTGGAACTGCACCAACTGACAGCTCCACCATACAATAAAAATACGTATCCGGTTTGTGACTTAGAGTCATCTGGATCAGTGTCAAAGCTTGCATCGACGTAACCGTTTACGATGAGCTCTTTGTCATCTCCATAAACGAGAAACATATCCTTAGTCCTTTTCAGGTATTTCAGGATGTTCTTGACCATTGTCCAGTGATCCACTCCTAGATTACTTTGATACCTCCCTGCTAAACTAATAGCAAGGCACACATCAGGTCTGGTACACAGCATTGCATACATGACAGAACCTATGGCTGAAGCATAGGGAATGACTTTCATTTTCTCTCTATCTTCTGCAGTGGTTGGGCATTGAGTCTGACTCAACTTCACACCTTGTTACACAGGCAAGAACCCTTTCTTTTCTTGATCCATTTTGAACTTCTTCAAAACTTTATCAAGGTATGTGCTTTGTGAAAGTCCAATCAAGTGTATTGATCTATCTCTATAGATCTTGATGCCCAATACATAAGCAGCTTCACTGAGGTCTTTCATTGAAAAATTCTTATTCAAGTATCATTTTATGCTATTCAAAAAATTGGTATCATTTCCGATCAGCAATATGTCATCCACATATAATATCAGAAATGCTACAGAGCTCCCACTCACTTTCTTGTAAATACAGGCTTCTCCAAAAGTCTGTATAAAACCATATGCTTTGATCACACTATCAAATCGTATATTCCAACTCCAAGAGGCTTGCACCAGTCCATAAATGGATCGCTGGAGCTTGCACACTTTGTTAGGAGCTTTTGGATCGACAAAACCTTCCTGTTGCATCATATACAACTCTTCTTTAAGATATCCATTAAGGAATGCAATTTTGACATCCATTTGCCAAATTTCATAATCATAAAATGAGGCAATTGCTAACATGATTTGGACGGACTTAAGCATCGCTACGGGTGAGAAGGTCTCATCGTAGTCAACTCCTTGAACTTGTCGAAAACCTTTCGCAATAAGTCAAGATTTGTAGACAGTAATATTACCGTCAGCGTCAGTCTTCTTCTTGAAGATCCATTTATTCTCTATGGCTTGCCGATCATCGGGCAAATCAACCAAAGTCCACACTTTGTTCTCATACATGGATCCCATCTCAGATTTCATGGCCTCAAGCCATTTTGCGGAATATGGGGTCATCATCGCTTCCTCATAGTTCGTAGGTTCATCATGGCCAAGTAACATGACTTGTAGAGCAGGATTACCGTACTACTCTGGTGCGGATCTTACTCTGGTTGACCTACGAGGTTCGGTAGTAACTTGATCAGAAGTTTCATGATCATCATCATTAGCTTCCTCACTTACTCGTGTATCAATCACTGGAACTGATTTATGTGATGAACTACTTTCCAATAAGGGAGCAGGTACAGTTACCTCATCAAGTTCTACTTTCCTCCCACTCACTTCTTTCGAGAGAAACTCCTTCTCTAGAAAGGATCCATTCTTAGCAATGAATATATCTTGCCTTCGGATCTGTGATAGAAGGTGTACCCAACAGTCTCTTTTGGGTATCCTATGAAGACACATTTCTCCGATTTGGGTTCGAGCTTATCAGGTTGAAGCTTTTTCACATAAGCATCGCAGCCCCAAACTTTAAGAAATGACAACTTGGGTTTCTTGCCAAACCACAGTTTATAAGGTGTCATCTCAACGGATTTCGATGGTGCCCTATTTAACGTGAATGCAGTCGTCTCTAAAGCATAACCCCAAAACGATAGTGGTAAATCAGTAAGAGACATCATAGATCACACCATATCTAATAAAGTGCGGTTACGACGTTCGGACACACCATTATGTTGTGGTGTTCCAGGTGGCGTGAGTTGCAAAACTATTCCGCATTGTTTCAAATGAAGACCAAACTCGTAACTCAAATATTCTCCTCCATGATCAAATCGTAGAAACTTTATTTTCTTGTTACAATGATTTTCCACTTAACTCTGAAATTCTTTGAACTTTTCAAATGTTCCAAACTTATGTTTCATCAAGTAGATATACCCATATCTGCTCAAATCATCTGTGAAGGTAAGAAAATAACGATACCCGCCACGAGCATCAACACTCATCGGACCGCATACATCAGTATGTATTATTTCCAACAAGTCTGTTGCTCGCTCCATTGTTTCGGAGAACAGAGTCTTAGTCATCTTTCCCATGAGGCATGGTTCGCAAGAATCAAGTGATTCCAAAAGCCCGTCAGAATGGAGTTTCTTCATGCGCTTTACACCAATATGACCTAAATGGCAATGCCACAAATAAGTTGCACTATGATTATTAAACTTATATCTTTTGGCTTCAATAATATGATCATGTGTATCACTACTATCAAGATTTAGTAAAAATAGACCACTCATCAAAGGTGCATGACCATAAAAGATGTTATTCATATAAATAGAACAACCATTATTCTTTGATTTAAATGAATAACCGTCTCGCATCAAACAAGATCCAGATATAATGTTCATGCTCAACACTGGCACCAAATAACAATTATTCAGGTCTAAAACTAATCTCGAAGGTAGATGTAGAGGTAGCGTGCCGATGGCGATCACATCGACTTTGGAACCATTTCCCACGTGCATCGTCACCTCATCCTTAGCCATTCTTCGCTTAATCTGTAGCCCCTGTTTCGAGTTGCAAATATTAGCAACAGAACCAGTATCAAATACCCGGGTGCTACTGCGAGCATTAGTAAGGTACACATCAATAACATGTATATCAAATATACCTTTCACTTTGCCATCCTTCTTCTCTGCCAAATACTTGAGGCAGTTCCGCTTCCAGTGACCAGTCCCTTTGCAGTAGAAGCACTCAGTCTCAGGCTTGGGCTTCTTCACTTGAGCAGCAACTTGTTTGCCGTTCTTCTTGAAGTTCCCCTTCTTCCCTTTACCCTTTTTCTTGAAACTAGTGGTCTTGTTGACCATCAACACTTGATGCTCCTTCTTGATTTCTACCTCTGCAGCCTTTAGCATTGCGAAGAGCTCGGGAATCGTCTTATCCCTCCCTTGCATATTATAGTTCGGCACCAAGCTCTTGTAGCTTGGTGGCAGTGATTGAAGAACTCTGTCAATGACACTATCAACTGGAAGATTAACTCTCAGCTGAGTCAAGTGATTGTGGTACCCAGACATTCTAAGTGTATGCTCACTGACAGAACTATTCTCCTCCATTTTGCAGCTGTAGAACTTATTGGAGACTTCATATCTCTCAATCCGGGCATTTGCTTGAAATATTAACTTCAACTCCTGGAACATCTCATATGCTCCATGGCGTTCAAAACATCGTTGAAGTCCCAGTTCTAAGCCGTAAAGCATGGCACACTGAACTATCGAGTAGTCATCAGCTTTGCTCTGCCAGACGTTCTTAACGTTGTCAACAGCATCTGCAGCAGGCTTGTCACCCAGCGGTGCTTCCAAGACGTAATTCTTTCGTGCAGCAATGAGGATAATCCTCAAGTTACGAACCCAGTCTGTGTAATTGCTACCATCATCTTTCAACTTGGCTTTCTCTAGGAACACATAAAAATTCAACCGAACAATAGCACGGGCCATATATCTACAACAACATAGACATGCAAAATACTATCAGGTACTAAGTTCATGATAAATTAAAGTTCAATTAATCATATTACTTAAGAACTCCCACTTAGATAAAAATCCCTCTAATCATCTAAGTGATCACGTGATCCATATCAACTAAACCATGTCCGATCATCACGTGAGATGGAGTAGTTTTCAATGGTGAACATCACAATGTTGATCATATCTACTATATGATTCACACTCGACCTTTCGGTCTCAGTGTTCCGAGGCCATATCTGCATATGCTAGGCTCGTCAAGTTTAACCTGAGTATTCTGCTTGTGCAAAATTGGCTTGCACCCGTTGTATGTGAACGTAGAGCTTATCACACCTGATCATCACGTGGTGTCTCGGCACGACAAACTGTAGCAACGGTGCGTACTCAGGGAGAGCACTTATACCTTGAAATTTAGTGAGATATCATATTATAATGCTACCATCGTACTAAGCAAAATAAGATGTATAAAGGATAAGCATCACATGCAATCAATATAAGTGATATGATAGGCCATCATCATGTTGTGACTTTGATCTCCATCTCCAGAGCACCGTCATGACCACCATCGTCACCGGCTTGACACCTTGATCTCCATCGAAGCATCGTTGTGGTCTCGTGAACTATTGCTTCTATGACTATCGCTACCGCTTAGTGATAAAGTAGCAATTACATGGTGATTGCATTTCATACAATAAAGCGACAACCATATGGCTCCTGCCAGTTGCCGATAGCTGTGTTACAAAACATGATCATCTCATACAACAATTTATATAATCACGTCTTGGCCATATCACATCACAACATGCCCTACAAAAACAAGTTAGACGTCCTCTATTTTGTTGTTGCAAGTTTTACGTGGCTGCTACGGGCTTAGCAAGAACCGTTCTTACCTATGCATCAAAAAACCACAACGCTGTATAGTGATTGCTTTTCGATCTTCAGAAAGAACCATGTTCATTGAATCCGATTCAACTAAAGTTGGAGAAACAGACACTCACTAGCCACCTATGTGCGAAGCACGTCTGTAGAGCCAGTCTCGCGTAATCGTACGCGTAATGTCGGTCTGAGCCGCTTCATCCAACAATACTGTTGAATCAAGAATCAACTAGTGACGAAAAGCAATATGTATATACCCACGCCCACAACTCCTATGTGTTCTACTCGTGCATATAACATCTACGCATAGACCTGGCTCGGATGCCATTGTTGGGGAACGCAGTATTTCAAAAAAAATCCTACGATCACGCAAGATCTATCTTGGAGATGTATAGCAATGAGAGGGGGAGATTATGTCTATGTACCCTCATAGACCGAAAGTGGAAGTGTTATGAAACGCGGTTGATGTAGTTGAACGTCTTCGTGATCCAACCGATCAAGTACCAAACGCACGGCACCTCCGCGATCTACACACGTTCAGCTCGGTGACGTCCCTCGTACTCTTGATCCAGCTGAGGCCGAGGGAGAGTTTCGTCAGCACGATGGCGTAATGACAGTGATGATGAAGTTACCGATGCAGGGCTTCGCCTAAGCACTACAACGATATGACCGAGGTGGAATTCTGTGGAGGGGGCACCGCACACGGCTAAACAATCAAGTTGTGCGTCTATGGGGTGCCCCCTCCCCCGTATATAAAGGGGTGGTGGAGGGGGCGGGCCGGCCACCTTGGGCACGCCCCCAAGGGGGGAATCCTACTCCTACTAGGAGTAGGTTCCCCCCTTTCCTAGTCCTACTAGGAGGGGGAAGGAAGGGAGAGAGGGGAGGAAGGAAAGGGGGGCTGGCCCCCCTCCCAATTCGGATTGGGCTTGGGTGGTGCCCCTCATCTTGGCCTTCTCCTCTCTCTTCCACTAAAGCCCATGTAGGCCCATTAAGCCCCCAGGGAGTTCCGGTAACCTCGCGGTACTCCGGTAAATGACCAAACTTATCCGAAACCATTCCGGTGTCCAAACATAACCTTCCAATATATCAATCTTCATGTCTAGACCATTTCGAGACTCTTCATCATGTCCGTGATCACATTCGGGACTCCGAACTACCTTCGGTACATCAAAACACATATACTCATAATACCAATCGTCATCGAACATTAAGCGTGCGGACCCTACGGGTTCGAGAACTATGTAGACATGACCGAGACGCATCTCCGGTCAATAACCAATAGCAGAACCTGTATGCTCATATTGGTTCCCACATATTCTATGAAGATCTTTATCGGTCAAACCGCATAACAACATACGTTATTCCCTTTGTCATCGGTATGTTACTTGCCTGAGATTCGATCATCGGTATCTCAATACCTATTTCAATCTCGTTATCGGCAAGTCTCTTTACTCGTTCCGTAATGCAACATCACGCAACTAACTCATTAGTCACATTGCTTGCAAGGATTATAGTGATGTGCATTACCGAGAGGGCCCAAAGATACCACTCCGATACACGGAGTGACAAATCCTAATCTTGATCTATGCCAACTCAACAAACACCATCAGAGACACCTGTAGAGCATCTTTATAGTCACCTAGTTACGTTGTGACTTTTGATAGCACACTAAGTGTTCCTCCGGTATTCGGGAGTTGCATAATCTCATAGTCATAGCAACATGTATAAGTTATGAAGAAAGCAATAGCAATAAACTAAACGATCATAGTGCTAAGCTAATGGATGGGTCAAGTCAATCACATCATTCTCTAATGATGTCATCTCATTCATCAAATGACAACTCATGTCTATGGTCAGGAAACTTAACCATCTTTGATTAACGAGCTAGTCAAGTAGAGGCATACTAGTGACACTCTGTTTGTCTATGTATTCACACATGTACTAAGTTTCCGGTTAATACAATTCTAGCATGAATAATAAACATTTATCAGTATATAAGGAAATATAAATAACAACTTTATTATTGCCTCTAGGGCATATTTCCTTCGGTTTTGGCTTTCATGGTTGAGCAACGACAAGCCCCATGATCATCTCTCGTGTGATACGGCAGATTTAAGACTCTGACACATAGGGAGAGCTGATCAAAGTTGAGTTCATCCGCACGCATGCAATCTTCAAACTCTACAAGAATTACTGCATTCTTGCTTACATGCCAAGGGGATCTACCCCAAACCCTGCCCCATGTCCCTTTGTGTTTCAAACACTACAGATCAGAACTAGAGACCTTAGGGTTTCCCTAAGCTGGCTAAAGAGCGTTGATCGGAAGTAGAGATCGGAACTAGAGACCCATAGCTTGGATGTGGAGTTCGTTTTGACACAAGACCATCATCGTCGGCGGCCATCTCTTCGGCCCTTCCTCATGATCATCAACCACCATCGGTGTTGGCTCCTCTTCGGAGATATCCAACTTCCCTAGTGCTTGGCCTAGCCCTGGTGCTTCTTCCAGCTGGTCGTTCTCCTTAGCTTTGTACCCACTTCCATCTAGCTATTGCTGGCAGCGGAGGCTGTTGGAAATTGTTGCATGGAAAAACAAAAAAAATCTACGCACATGCAATAATCTATCCATGGAGATGCATAACAATGAAGGGGAGAGTGTTTCTATGTACCCTCGTAGACTGTAAGCGGAAGCGTTTCACTACGCAGTTGATGTAGTCGAACTTTCTTCGCGCTCCAACCGATCTAGTACCGAACGCACGACACCTCCGTGTTCTGCACACGTTCAGCTCGGTGACATCCTCCGCCTTCTTGATCTAGCAAGACGGTGAGGTAGTAGATGGTTTCCGGTAGCACGACGGCATGGTGACGGTGATGGTGATGTGATCTCCATAGGGCTTTGCCTAAGCACTACAAAAATATGACCGAGGGAGTAAATGGTGAACAGGGGCGCCGCACGCGGCTAAGAGAATGTTGTGTCCTTGTGTGGCTCCCCCTCCCCACATATATATAAGTGGGAGGAAGGGAGGAGCAGCCAAAGCAGGCGCCCAAGTAGGAGGAATCCTACTTGGGGTCCCTCCCAAGCCGCCGCCCCCTTTCCTTATTTGGAGTGCGGGGAAAGGCAGGAGAGGGCTAGCCCTCCCCCTTTTCCTTCCCTAGGGCTGGCCAAACAAGGGAGGGGTGCACCAGCCCCTTTGTGGGTTGGTATGTCCCCTCCTTTGGCCCATAAGGCCCATAACTTGTCGATGGGTGCCCGGAACCCCTTTCGGTAAACCGATTCCTTCCTGGTATGTCCCGAAACACTTCCGGTGTCCAAATACCATCGTCCTATATATCAATCTTTACCTCTCGACCATTTCGAGACTCCTCGTCATGTTCGTGATCTCATCCGGGGACTTTGAACAACATTTGGTCACCAAAACATATAACACATATAACACTATATCGTCAACGAACGTTAAGTGTGCGAACCCTACGGGCTCGAGAACTATGTAGACATGACTGAGACACCTCTCCGGTCAATAACCAACAGCGGAACATGGATGCCCATATTAGCTCCTACATATTCTATGAAGATATTTATAGGTCGAACCATTATGACAACATACGTAATTTCCTTTGTCCATCGGTATGTTACTTGCCCGAGATTCCATCATCAGTATCTTCATACATAGTTCAATCTCATTACCGACAAGTCTCTTTACTCGTTCTGTAATACATCACCTTGTGAATAACTCCTTTAGTCATTTGCTTGCAAGCTTATGATGTCTATTACAGAGAGGGCCCGGAGATACCTATCCAATACTCAGAGTGACAAATCATGATCTCAATCTATGCCAACTCAACAAACACCTTCGGAGATACCTGTAGAGCATCTTTATGATCACCTAGTTACATTGTGACGTTTGATAGCACACAAGGTATTCCTCCGGTATCCATGAGTTGCATAATCTCATAGTCAAAGGAATATGTATTTGACATTAAGAAAGCAATAGCAATGAAACTGAATGATCATTATGGTAAGCTAACGGATGGGTCTTGTCCATCACATCATTCTCCTAATGATGTGATCCCGTTATGAAATAACAACACATGTCTATGGTTAGGAAACATTAACCATCTTTGATCAACGAGCTAGTCTAGTAGAGGCTTACTCGGGACATGGTATTTATTTATGTATTCACACATGTATTTAAGTTTCCGATCAATAGAATTCTAGCATGAATAATAAACCTTTATCATGGACAAGATAAAATAAAATAACAACTTTATTATTGCCTCTAGGGCATATTTCCTTTAGTCTCCCACTTGCACTAGAGTCAATAATCTAGTTCACATCACCATGGGATTTAACACCCATAGTTCACATCGCCATGTGACCAACACCCAAAGAGTTTACTAGAGTCAATAATCTAGTTCATATCGCCATGTGATTAAACCCAAAGAGTACTAAGGTGTGATCATGTTTTGCTTGTGAGAGAGGTTTAGTCGACGAGTCTGACAGATCCGTATGTATTTTGCAAATTTCTATGTCGACAATGCTCTGCATGGAGCTACTCTAGCTAATTGCTGCCACTTTCAATATGTATCTAGATCGAGACTCAGAGTCATCTGAATCGGTGTCAAAGCTTGCATCGAAGTAACTCTTTACAACGAACTCTTTATCACCTCTATAACCAAGAAACATTTCCTTAGTCCTCTTTAGGTACCTAAGGATAATTTTGACCGCTGTTTAGTGATCTACTCCTGGATCACTATTGTACCCCCTTGCCAAACTCATGGCAAGGCACACAACAGGTTTGGTACACAGGATGGCATACTTTATAGAACCTATGACTGAGGCATAGGGAATGACCTTCATTCTCTCTATATATTCTGCCGTGGTCGGGTTTTGAGTCTTACTCAACTTCACACCTTGTAACACGGGCAAGAACCCTTTCTTTGACTGATCCATTTTGAACTTCTTTGAAACTTCATTAAGGTATGTGCTTTGTGAAAGTCCTATCAAGCGTCTTGATCTATCTCTATAGATCTTGATGCCCAATATATAAGCAGCTTCATCGAGGTCTTTCATTGAAAAATTCTTATTCAACTATCCTTTTATGTTATCCAGAAATTTTATATCATTTCTGATCAACATTATGTCATCAACATATAATATCAGAAATGCTACAGAGCTCCCACTCACTTTCTTGTAAATACAGGCTTCACAGTAAGTCTATATAAAACCATATGCTTTGATCACCCCATCAAAGTGTATATTCCAACTCAAAAAAGGCGTATATAGATGGATCGCTGGAGCTTGCACACTTTGTTAGCACATTTAGGATCGATAAAACCTTCTGGTTGCATCATATACAACTCTTCTTCAAGAAATCCATTAAGGAATGCAGTTTTGACGTCCATTTGCCAAATTTCACAATTATAAAACGCGACAATTGCTAACATGATTCAGACTGACATCATTGCTACGGGCGAGAAGGTCTCATCATAGTCAACCCCTTGAACTTCTCGAAAACCTTTCATGGCAAGTCGAGCTTTGTATATGGTGACATTACCATCAGCGTTTGTCTTCTTCTTGAAGCTCCATTTATTCTCAACGGCTTGTCGATCATCGGGAAAGTCCACCAAAGTCCACACTTTGTTCTCATACATGGATCCTATCTCAGATTTCATGGCTGCTACCTCTTGAGCTTGCGTTGGTTTTCCCCTTGAAGGGGAAAGGGTGATGTAGCAAACTAGAGTAAGTATTTCCCTCAGTTTTGAGAACCAAGGTATCAATCTAGTAGGAGATAACGCGACAAGCCACCGAATACCTGCACAAACAAACACCAACTTGCACCCAATGCGATAAGGGGTTGTCAATCCCTTCACGGTTATTTGCAAAGTGAGATCTGATATAGATGGATAAATGGTAAATTAATATTTTTGGTATTTTTGGTTTATGGAACGGAAAGTAAAATATTGCAGACAAAGTAAATAGGAAACTTGGAATTATAGATTGGAAACTTATATGATGGAAAATAGACCCTGGGGCTATAGGTTTCACTATAGGCTTCTCTCAAGATAGAAATTATTACGGTGGGTGAACAAATTACTGCCAAGCAATTGATAGAAAACACAAAGTTATGACGATATCTAAGGCAATGATCATGAATATAGGCATCACGTCCGTGTCAAGTAGACCGAAACGGTTATGCATCTAGTACTGTTACTCCACACATCAACCGACTCCTGCCTGCATCTAGAGTATTAAGTTCATAAGAACAGAGTAATGCATTAAGTAAGATGACATCATGTAGCGGGATTAACTAAAGCAATATGATGAAAACCCCATCTTGTTATCCACAATGGCAATAATACAATACGTGTTAGTTTCCCTTCTGTCACTAGGATCGAGCACCGCAAGATTGAACCCAAAGCTAAGCACTTCTCCCATTGCAAGAAAAACCAATCTAGTTGGCCAAACCAAATCGATAGTTCGAAGAGACTTGCAAAGATATCAAATCATGCATATAAGAATTCAGAGGAGATTCAAATAATATTCATAGATAAGGTGATCATAAATCCACAATTCATCAGATCTCGGCAAACACACCGCAAAAGAGTATTACATTGAATAGATCTCCAAGAACATCAAGGAGAACATAGTATTGAGAATCAAAGAGAGAGAAGAAGCCATCTAGCTACTAGCTATGGACCCGTAGGTCTAGGGTAAACTACTCACGCTTCATCGGAGAGGCAATGATGTTGATGTAGAAGCCCTCCGTGATCGAATCCCCCTCCGGCAGGATGCCAGAAAAGGCCCCAAGATGGGATCTCATAGGTACAGAAGGTTGCGGCAGTGAAAAAGTGGTTTCATGGCCCCCTCGGAAGTTTTCAGGGTATATGAGTATATATAGGAGGAACATCTAGGTTAGGAGGTCACCGAGGGGCCCACAAGGTTGGGGGCGCGCCCTCCACCCTTGTGGCCGCCTCGTGACTCTTCTGACTTGCACTCCAAGTCTCCTGAGTGTCTTCTGGTCCAAGAAAAATCATCGCGAAAGTTTTATTCCGTTTGGACTTCGTTTGGTATTCCTTTTCTGTGAAACTTGATACGTCTCCAACGCATCTATATTTTTTGATTGTTCCATGCTATTGTATTATCAACCTTGGATGTTTTATATGCTATTTTATATGATTTCTGGGACTAACCTATTAACCCGAAGCCCAGTGCCAGTTTCTGTATTTTCCTTGTTTTAGAGTATTGCAGAAAAGGAAAATCAAACGGAGTCCAATTAACCTGAAACTTCACGGAACTTATTTTTGGAACGGAAGCAATCCAGAAGACTTGGGGTGTACGTAAGGGAAGCAATGAGGAAGGCACGAGGCAGGGGGCGCGCCCTCCACCCTCGTGGGCCCCTTGTGGCTCCCCTGACATATTTCTTCGCCAATATACCCTAAAACCATCAAAGAGCAGAATAGATCGGGAGTTCCGCCACCAGAAGCCTCCGTAGCCACCGAAAACCAATCTAGACCCGTTCCAGCACCCTGCCGGAGGGGGAATCCCTCTCCGGTGGCCATCTTCATCATCCCGGCGCTCTCCATGACGAGGAACGAGTAGTTCTCCCTCGGGGCGGAGGGTATGTACCAGTAGCTATGTGTTTGATCTCTCTCTCTCTCTCTCTCTCTCTCTCTCTCTCGTGTTCTTGAGGTGGTACGATCTAGATGTATCGCGAGCTTTGCTATTATAGTTGGGTCTTATGATGTTTCTCCCCCTCTACTCTCTTGTAATGGATTGAGTTTTCCCTTTGAAGTTACCTTATCGGATTGAGTCTTTAAGGATTTGAGAACACTTGATGTATGTCTTGCGTGGGATAACCGTGGTGACAATGGGTTATTCTATTGATTCACTTGATGTGTGTTTTGTGTTGGGGAACGTTGCAGAAAACAAAAATTTTCCTACGGTTTCACCAAGATCCATCTAGGAGTTCATCTAGCAACGAGTGATCGGATTGCATCTACATACCTTTGTAGATCACGCGCGGAAGCGTTCAAAGAACGGGGATGAGGAAGGCGTACTCGGCGTGATCCAAATCACCGGAGATCCTAGCGCCGAACGGACGGCACCTCCGCGTTCAACACACGTACGGAGCAGCGATGTCTCCTCCTTCTTGATCCAGCAAGGGGGGAAGAGAGGTTTAGGAAGATGGCTCTAGCAGCAGCACGACGGCGTGGTGTTGATGGAGCTGCAGTACTCCGGCAGGGCTTCGCCAAGCTCTATGGAGGAGGAGGATGTGTTGGAGAAGGAGAGGGAGGCATCAAAGGCGTGTATGAGAGGCCCTCCTTCCTCCACTATATATAGGGAGCCAAGGGGAGGGGCGCCGGCCCTAGGAGATGCAATCTCCTAGGGGGGCGGCGGCCAAGGGAGGAATCCCTCCTCCCCAAGGCACCTAGGAGGTGCCTTCCCCTTCCAGGACTCTTCCCTTCCTTATTTCTTGGCGTATGGGCCTCTTGGGGCTGGTTCCCTTGGCCCATATAGGCCAAGGCGCACCCCCTACAGCCCATGTGGCCCCCCGGGGCAGGTGGACCCACCCGGTGGACCCCCGAGACCCTTCCGGTGGTCCCGGTACAATACCGGTGACCCCGAAACTTATCCCGATGGCCGAAATAGCACTTCCCATATATAATTCTTTACCTCCGGACCATTCCGGAACTCCTCGTAACGTCCGGGATCTCATCCGGGACTCCGAACAACATTCGGGTTACTGCATATACATATCCCTACAACCCTAGCGTCACCGAACCTTAAGTGTGTAGACCTACGGGTTCGGGAGACATGTAGACATGACCGAGATCGCTCTCCGGTCAATAACCAACAGTGGGATCTGGATACCCATGTTGGCTCCCACATGCTCCTCGATGATCTCATCGGATGAACCACGATGTCGAGGATTCAAGCAACCCCGTATACAATTCCCTTTGTCAATCGGTATGTTACTTGCCCGAGATCCGATCATCGGTATCCCAATACCTCGTTCAATCTCGTTACCGGCAAGTCACTTTACTCGTACCGTAATGCATGATCCCGTGACCAGACACTTGGTCACTTTGAGCTCATTATGATGATGCATTACCGAGTGGGCCCAGAGATACCTCTCCGTCATACGGGGTGACAAATCCCAGTCTTGATCCGTGTCAACCCAACAGACACTTTCGGAGATACCTGTAGTATACCTTTATAGTCACCCAGTTACGTTGTGACGTTTGGCACACCCAAGGCACTCTTACAGTATCCGGGAGTTACACGATCTCATGGTCTAAGGAAAGGATACTTGACATTGGAAAACTCTAGCAAACGAACTATACGATCTTATGCTATGTTTAGGATTGGGTCTTGTCCATCACATCATTCTCCTAATGATGTGATCTCGTTATCAATGACATCCAATGCCCATAGTCAGGAAACCATGACTATCTGTTGATCAACGAGCTAGTCAACTAGAGGCTTACTAGGGACATGTTGGTGTCTATTATTCACACATGTATTACAATTTCCGAATAACACAATTATAGCATGAATAAAGACAATTATCATGAACAAGGAAATATAATAATAATGCTTTTATTATTGCCTCTAGGGCATATTTCCAACAGTCTCCCACTTGCACTAGAGTCAATAATCTAGTTACATTGTGATGAATCGAACACCCATGGAATTCTGGTGTTGATCATGTTTTGCTCTAGGGAGAGGTTTAGTCAACGGATCTGCTACATTCAGATCCGTATGTACTTTACAAATATCTATGTCTCCATCTTGAACATTTTCATGAATGGAGTTGAAGCGACGCTTGATGTGCCTTGTCTTGTGAAACCTGGGCTCCTTGGCAAGTGCAATAGCTCCAGTGTTGTCACAGAAGAGCTTGATCGGCCCCGACGCATTGGGTATGACTCCTAGGTCGGTGATGAACTCCTTCACCCAAATTGCTTCATGTGCTGCCTCCGAGGCTGCCATGTACTCCGCTTCACATGTAGATCCTGCCACGACGCTCTGCTTGCAACTGCACCAGCTTACTGCCCCACCATTCAAAATATACACGTATCCGGTTTGTGACTTTGAGTCATCCAGATCTGTGTCGAAGCTAGCATCGACGTAACCCTTTACGACGAGCTCTTCATCACCTCCATAGACGAGAAACATTTCCTTAGTCCTTTTCAGGTACTTCAGGATATTCTTGACCGCTGTCCAGTGTTCCTTGCCGGGATTACTTTGGTACCTTCCTACCAAACTTACGGCAAGGTTTACATCAGGTCTGGTACACAGCATGGCATACATAGTAGAACCTATGGCTGAGGCATAGGGGATGACACTCATCTCTTCTATATCTTCTGCCGTGATCGGACATTGAGCTGAGCTCAATTTCACACCTTGCAACACAAGCAAGAACCCCTTCTTAGACTGATCCATATTGAAATTCTTCAATATCTTATCAAGGTATGTGCTTTGTGAAAGACCTATGAGGCGTCTTGATCTATCTCTGTAGATCTTGATGCCTAATATATAAGCAGCTTCTCCAAGGTCCTTCATTGAAAAACTCTTATTCAAGTAGGCCTTAATGTTGTCCAAGAGTTCTATATCATTTCCCATCAAAAGTATGTCATCTACATATAATATGAGAAATGCTACAGAGCTCCCACTCACTTTCTTGTAAACACAGGCTTCTCCATAAGTCTGCATAAACCCAAACGCTTTGATCATCTCAACAAAGCGAATGTTCCAACTCCGAGATGCTTGCACCAGCCCATAAATCGAGCGTTGGAGCTTGCACACCTTGTCAGCATACTTAGGATCGACAAAACCTTCCGGCTGCATCATATACAATTCTTCCTTAAGGAAACCATTAAGGAATGCCGTTTTGACGTCCATTTGCCATATCTCATAATCATAGAATGTGGCAATTGCTAACATGATTCGGACGGACTTTAGCTTCGCTACCGGTGAGAAAGTATCATCGTAGTCAACCCCTTGAACTTGTCGATAACCCTTAGCGACAAGCCGAGCTTTATAGATGGTCACATTACCATCCGCGTCTGTCTTCTTCTTAAAGATCCATTTATTTTCTATGGCTCGCCGCTCAACGGGCAAGTCAGTCAAAGTCCATACTTCGTTTTCATACATGGATCCTATCTCGGATTTCATGGCTTCTAGCCATTTGTCGGAATCCGGACCCGCCATCGCTTCTTCATAGTTCAAAGGTTCATCATTGTCTAACAACATAATTTCCAGGACAGGGTTGCCGTACCACTCTGGTGCAGAACGTGTCCTTGTGGACCTTCGAATTTCAGTAGGAGGTTGATCATAAGTATCTTGATCATCATCATTAACTTCCTCTCTAGTCGGTGCAGGCACCTCAGGAACATTTTCTTGAGCTGCGCCATTTTCCGGTTCAAGAGGTAATACTTCATCAAGTTCTACTTTCCTCCCACTTACTTCTTTCGAGAGAAACTCCTTCTCTAGAAAGGATCCATTCTTGGCAACAAAAATCTTGCCTTCGGATCTGAGGTAGAAGGTATACCCAATAGTTTCTTTAGGGTATCCTATGAAGACGCATTTTTCCGACTTGGTTTCGAGCTTTTCAGGTTGAAGTTTCTTGACATAAGCATCGCATCCCCAAACTTTTAGAAACGACAGCTTAGGTTTCCTCCCAAACCATAATTCATACGGTGTCGTCTCAACGGATTTCGACGGAGCCCTATTTAAAGTGAATGCGGCAGTCTCTAAAGCATACCCCCAAACAGATAGCGGTAAATCGGTAAGAGACATCATAGATCGCACCATATCTAATAGAGTGCGATCACGATGTTCGGACACACCATTACGCTGAGGTGTTCCAGGCGGCGTGAGCTGTATAAACTATTCCACATTTTCTTAAGTGTGTGCCAAACTCATGACTCAAGTATTCTCCTCCACGATCTGATCGCAGGAACTTGATTTTCCTGTCACGTTGATTCTCAACCTCACTCTGAAATTCCTTGAACTTTTTAAAGGTCTCAGACTTGTGTTTAATTAAATAGATATACCCATATCTACTCAAGTCATCAGTGAGGGTGAGAACATAACGATAGCCACCGCGAGCCTCAACACTCATTGGACCGCACACATCAGTATGTATGATTTCCAATAAGTTGGTTGCTCGCTCCATTGTTCCTGAGAATGGAGTCTTGGTCATTTTACCCATGAGGCATGGTTCGCACGTGTCAAATGATTCGTAATCAAGAGACTCTAAAAGTCCATCAGCATGGAGCTTCTTCATGCGTTTGACACCTATATGACTAAGGCGGCAGTGCCACAAGTATGTGGGACTATCATTATCAATCTTACATCTTTTGGTACTCACGCTATGAACATGTGTAGCATTACGCTCGAGATTCATTAAGAATAAACCATTCACCATCGGAGCATGGCCATAAAACATATGTCTCATATAAATAGAACAACCATTATTCTCGGATTTAAATGAGTAGCCATCTCGTATTAAACGAGATCCTGATACAATGTTCATGCTCAAACTTGGCACTAAATAACAATTATTGAGGTTCAAAACTAATCCCGTAGGTAAATGTAGAGGTAGCGTGCCGACGACGATCACATCGACCTTGGAACCATTCCCGACGCGCATCGTCACCTCATCCTTCGCCAGTCTCCGCTTATTCCGCAGCTCCTGCTTTGAGTTACAAATGTGAGCAACTGCACCGGTATCAAATACCTAGGAGCTACTACGAGTGCTGGTAAGGTACACATCAATTACATGTATATCACATATACCTTTCGTTTTGCCGGCCTTCTTGTCCGCTAAGTATTTGGGGTAGTTCCGCTTCCAGTGACCACTTTCCTTGCAATAAAAGCACTCAGTCTCGGGCTTGGGTCCATTCTTTGGCTTCTTCCCGGCAGCTTGCTTGCCGGGCGCGGCAACTCCCTTGCCTTCTTTCTTGAAGGTTTTCTTACCCTTGCCTTTCTTGAACTTAGTGGTTTTATTCACCATCAACACTTGATGTTCCTTTTTGACTTCTACCTCTGCTGATTTCAGCATTGCAAATACTTTAGGAATGGTCTTTTCCATCCCCTGCATATTGAAGTTCATCACAAAGCTCTTGTAGCTCGATGGAAGCGACTGAAGGATTCTGTCAATGACCGCGTCATCCGGGAGATTAACTCCCAGCTGAGTCAAGCGGTTATGTAACCCAGACATAGTGAGTATGTGCTCACTGACAGAACTGTTTTCCTCCATCTTACAGCTGAAGAACTTGTCGGAGACTTGATACCTCTCGACCCGGGCATGAGCTTGGAAAACCATTTTCAGCTCTTCGAACATCTCATATGCTCTGTGTCTCTCAAAACGCTTTTGGAGCCCCGGCTCTAAGCTGCAAAGCATGCCGCACTGAATGAGGGAGTAGTCATCGGTACGTGCCTGCCAAGCGTTCATAATGTCTTGTTCTGCAGGGAGAACAGGTGCGTCACCCAGCGGTGCTTGTAGGACATAATCTTTCTTGGCAGCTATGAGGATGATCCTCAGGTTCCGGACCCAGTCCGTGTAGTTGCTGCCATCGTCTTTCAGCTTGGTTTTCTCTAGGAACGCGTTGAAGTTGAGGACTACGTTGGCCATTTGATCTACAAGACATATTGTAAATATTTTTAGACTAAGTTCATGATAATTAAGTTCATCTAATCAAATTATTCAATGAACTCCCACTTAGATAAACATCCCTCCTGTAATCTAAGTATAACATGATTCGAGTTAACTAGGCCGTGTCCGATCATCACGTGAGACGGACTAGTCAACATCGGTGAACATCTTCATGTTGACCGTATCTTCTATACGACTCATGCTCGACCTTTCGGTCTTCTATGTTCCGAGGCCATGTCTGTACATGCTAGGCTCGTCAAGTCAACCTAAGTGTTTGCATGTGTAAATCTGTCTTACACCCGTTGTATGTGAACGTTGGAATCTATCACACCCGATCATCACGTGGTGCTTCGAAACAATGAACTGTCGCAACAGTGCACAGTTAGGGGGAACACTTTCTTGAAATTATTATGAGGGATCATCTTATTTACTACCGTCGTTCTAAGCAAACAAGATGCAGAAACATGATAAACATCACATGCAATCAAATAATAATAGTGACATGATATGGCCAATATCACATAGCTCCTTTGATCTCCATCTTGGGGCTCCATGATCATCTTGTCACCGGCATGACACCATGATCTCCATCATCATGATCTCCATCATCGTGCCTCCATGAAGTTGCTCGCCAACTATTACTTCTACTACTATGGCTAATGCGTTTAGCAATAAAGTAAAGTAATTTACATGGCATTTCTCAATGACACGCAGGTCATACAAAAATAAAGACAACTCCTATGGCTCCTGCCGGTTGTCATACTCATCGACATGCAAGTCGTGATTCCTATTACAATAGCATGAACATCTCATACATCACATATATATCATTCATCATTCATCACAACTTTGGCCATATCACATCACAGAACACTTGCTGCAAAAACAAGTTAGACGTCCTCTAACTGTTGTTGCAAGTTTTACGTGGCTGAAATAGGGTTCTAGCAAGAACGATTTCTTACCTACGTTAAAGCCACAATGTGATTTGTCAACTTCTATTTACCCTTCATAAGGACCCTTTTCATCGAATCCGCTCCAACTAAAGTGGGAGAGACAGACACCCGCCAGCCACCTTATGCAACTAGTGCATGTCAGTCGGTGGAACCGGTCTCATGTAAGCGTACGTGTAAGGTTGGTCCAGGCCGCTTCATCCCACAATACCGTTGAAGCAAGATAAGACTAGTAGCGGCAAGAAAGTTGACAACATCAACGCCCACAACAAATTGTGTTCTACTCGTGCAAGAGAACTACGCAAAGACCTAGCTCATGATGCCGCTCTTGGGGAACGTTGCAGAAAACAAAAAATTTCCTACGGTTTCACCAAGATCCATCTAGGAGTTCATCTAGCAACGAGTGATCGGATTGCATCTACATACCTTTGTAGATCACGCACGGAAGCATTCAAAGAACGGGGATGAGGAAGGCGTACTGGACGTGATCCAAATCACTGGAGATCCTAGCGCCGAACGAACGGCACGTCCATGTTCAACACACGTATGGAGCAGCAACGTCTCCTCCTTCTTGATCTAGCAAGGGGGGAAGAGAGTTTGAGGAAGATGGCTCCAGCAGCAGCACGACGGCGTGGTGTTGATGGAGCTGCAGTACTCCGGCAGGGCTTCGCCAAGCTCTATGGAGGAGGAGGATGTGTTGGAGAAGGAGAGGGAGGCACCAAAGGCGTGTATGAGAGGCCCTCCTTCCCCCACTATATATAGGGAGCCAAGGGGAGGGGCACCGGCCCTAGGAGATGCAATCTCCTAGGGGGGCGGCGGCCAAGGGAGGAATCCCTCCTCCCCAAGGCACCTAGGAGGTGCCTTCCCCTTCCGGGACTCTTCCCTTCCTTATCTTTTGGCGCATGGGCCTCTTGGGGCTGGTGCCCTTGGCCCATATAGGCCAAGGCGCACCCCCTAAAGCCCATGTGGCCCCCGGGGCAGGTGTCCCCACCCGGTGGACCCCCGGGACCCTTCCGGTGGTCCTGGTACAATACCGGTGACCCCGAAACTTGTCCCGATGGCCGAAATAGCACTTCCCATATATAATTCTTTACCTCCGGACCATTCCGGAACTCCTCGTGACGTTCAGGATCTCATCCGGGACTCCGAACAACATTCGGGTTACTGCATATACATATCCCTACAACCCTAGCGTCACCGAACCTTAAGTGTGTAGACCCTACGGGTTCGGGAGACATGTAGACATGACCGAGATCGCTCTCCAGTCAATAACCAACAGCGGGATCTAGATACCCATGTTGGCTCCCACATGCTCCTCGATGATCTCATTGGATGAACCACGATGTCGAGGATTCAAGCAACCCCGTATACAATTCCCTTTGTCAATCGATATGTTACTTGCCCGAGATCCGATCGTCGGTATCCCAATACCTCGTTCAATCTCGTTACCGGCAAGTCACTTTACTCGTACCGTAATGCATGATCCCGTGACCGGACACTTGGTCACTTTGAGCTCATTATGATGATGCATTACCGAGTGGGCCCAGAGATACCTCTCCGTCATACGGAGTGACAAATCCCAGTCTTGATCCGTGTCAACCCAACAGACACTTTCGGAGATACCTGTAGTATACCTTTATAGTCACCCAGTTACGTTGTGACATTTGGCACACCCAAAGCACTCTTGCGGTATCCGGGAGTTACATGATCTCATGGTCTAAGGAAAGGATACTTGACATTGGAAAACTCTAGCAAACGAACTATATGATCTTATGCTATGTTTAGGATTGGGTCTTGTCCATCACATCATTCTCCTAATGATGTGATCTCGTTATCAATGACATCCGATGCCCATAGTCAGGAAACCATGACTATCTGTTGATCAACGAGCTAGTCAACTAGAGGCTTACTAGGGACATGTTGGTGTCTATTATTCACACATGTATTACGATTTCCGGATAACACAATTATAGCATGAATAAAGACAATTATCATGAACAAGGAAATATAATAATAATGCTTTTATTATTGCCTCTAGGGCATATTTCCAACATTTTGGTGATCAACTTGCGGGTTCCTCCCATGAACCTATGCATAGGGTTTGGCACACGTTTTCGTCTTAACTCTCCGATAGAAACTTTGGGGCACTCTTTGAAGTACTTTGTGTTGGTTTGAATAGATGAATCTGGGATTATGTGATGCATATCATATAATCATACCCGCGGATACTTGAGGTGACATTGGAGTATCTAGGTGACATTAGGGTTTTGATTGATTTGTGTCTTAAGGTGTTATTCTAGTACGAACTCTAGGATAGATTGAACGGAAAGAATAGCTTCATGTTATTTTACTACGGACTCTTGAATAGATTGATCAGAAAGAATAACTTTGAGGTAGTTTCGTACCCTACCATAATATCTTCGTTTGTTCTCCGCTATTAGTGACTTTGGAGTGACTCTTTGTTGCATGTTGAGGGATATTTATGTGATCCAATTATGTTATTATTGTTGAGAGAACTTGCACTAGTGAAAGTATGAACCCTAGGCCTTGTTTGCTAGCATTGCAATACCGTTTGTGCTCACTTTTATCATTAGTTACCTTGCTGTTTTTATATTTTCAGATTACAAAAAGATATATCTACCATCCATATTGCACTTGTATCACCATCTCTTCGCCGAACTAGTGCACCTATACAATTTACCATTGTATTGGGTGTGTTGGGGACACAAGAGACTCTCTGTTATTTGGTTGCAGGGTTGTTTGAGAGAGACCATCTTCATCCTATGCCTCCCACAGATTGATAAACCTTAGGTCATCCACTTGAGGGAATTTTGCTACTGTCCTACAAACCTCTGCACTTGGAGGCCCAGCAACGTCTACAAGAAGAAGGTTGTGTAGTAGACATCAAAACTCTACAACAAGGAAAAACATAAACTGGCACTGGGCTCTAGGTTAATAGGTTAGTCCCAAAATAATATAAAATAGCATATTAATGCGTATAAAATATCCAAAACAGATAATATAATAGCTTGGAACAATAAAAACTTGCAGAAACGTTGGATACATATCAAGCATTCCCAAGCTTAATTCCTACTCGTCCTCGAGTAGGTAAATGATAAAAACAGAATTTTTGATGTGGAATGCTACCTAACATATTTATCCATGTAATTCTCTTTATTGTGTCATGAATGTTCAGATCTATAAGATTCAAAACAAAAGTTTAATATTGACATAAAAACAATAATATTTCAAGCATACTAACAAATAATTATGTCTTCAAAAAATAACATGGCGAAAGAAAGCTTATCCCTACAAAATCATATAGTCTGGCTATGCTCCATCTTCATCACACAAAATATTCAAATCATGCACAACCTCGATGACAAGCCAAGCAATTGTTTCATACTTTTGATGTTCTCAAACTTTTTCAACTTTCACGCAATACATGAGCGTGAGCCATGGACATAGCACTGTAGGTGGAATAGACGGTGGTTTTGGAGAAGACAACAAGAAGGAGATAGTCTCATATCAATTAGGTGTATCAACGGGCTATGAAGATGCCCATTAATAGATATCAATGTGAGTGAGTAGGGATTGCCATGCAACGGATGCACTAGAGCTATAAGTTTATGAAAGCTCAAAAAGAAACTAAGTGGGTGTGCATCCAACTCGCTTGCTCGCGAAGACCTAGGGCACTTTGAGGAAGCCCATCATTGGAATATACAACCCAAGTTCTATAATGAAAATTCCCACTAGTATATGAAAGTGATATCATAGGAGACCCTCTATCATGAAGATCATGGTGCTACTTTGAAGCACAAGTGTGGTAAAAGGATAGTAACATTGTCCCTTCTCTCTTTGCTCTCATTTTTTTCATCCGGAGTCTCATCCCGACTTGTGGGGAATCATGGTCTCCATCATCCTTTCCTCACTTGGGACAATGCTCTAATAATGAAGATCATCACACCTTTATTTACTTACAACTAAAAAATTACAACTCGATAGCTGGAACAAAATATGACTCTATGTGAATGCCTCCGGTGGTGTACCGGGATGTGCAGTTGTCACAGCCCTAGAATTTGGTTGCAAATAGTTGCACAAGCTTTCATGCATCATGTCTAATTCTGAAAGTTGAATTGAGGTTAGTTGAAACCCTCATAAATCAATTCAGAAATAATCAACATTAAAATATCATCAAAGGAGCCCAAGAAAATGTTCCTGTTAAACCTTGAAAATATTGGCAAGAATAAAATTCAAACCAATATTTTTGGAGGCTTTAAAATATTTATTTTAATATTTATTTTTGGGCCTTTGATTTAAGTCATAAACTATTTGAGTTGGATTTATTTCTGTTATAAAAGAAATAAACGTCCAATTATTCTAAAACTTGTTGAGGGGCTTTGGAATAATCCATTTAGTCCCTGCAAGAATTATCAGAAGCAGAAAAATTAGTTTGGTTCAAACACCAAATTAAAACAAATGTCAGAAATAGAAAACATAAAGAAATGGGAGAGAGAGAGAGAGAGAGAGAGAACCTTACCAAACTTACCTGGCGCACTCCTGTAGCATCTGGCGCAACAGAAGCAGCCCAGACCAGGGGCTGAGTAGTCTTCTTCCCAGTGCCAGTAGGAGCTGCTGCGTGTCGACTCACGCGCGGCCACCCCTGGCCACCTCCTGATTGCCATCGAGGCGCCCCCGAGCCTACCCGATGCATCTGGAGACGCCCCGAGCCCTCTCTGTCTCTCCCTCTCTTCCTGGACCCCCTCCTCCTCCTCTGCTCCCTCTCCCGAACACACCCGAACGCGCCGTCGCCACCGTCGTCGTTCACTGTGGCCACCAAGCCCCCTCCGCCGAGCCGCCGCATCCAGAAGCTCCGTCATCGAGCACCTTGTCTCCAAGCCGAAGGAAACAAGCTGGGATGCAGTGCAGCGTTGCCAACACGGCTTTCTTCAACCTACACCCACGAGATTGACGGTGCCCGTTCCTCAGCTCCGGTGCTTCCTCGAGCCATCTGACACCGCCAAACGACGTGCCATGAGCCCCTGCCCCTTTCCCCTCTCTCCCCACGCTCGTCCGCGTCCTCTAACCACCACGGCCATCGGAGCTGATAACTCCTCGCCGCCGTGCCTCATCGCCGCCTTGGCTGGAGCCGTTGTAGCTCGAAGCCGAGCACATCACCGTTCTCAATGCATCACCAAGAGCCCGTAGCCAGCACCAGCTTCTCCCCATATGCCCCCAAGCTCCAACCCGAGCGCGCCCGTAGCTCCGGCCGCCGCTCGGCTCGTCGCCGGCGTCGATTCCGGTGACCCCCGCGACCAACTCCACCGCTGCTCGAGGCGGGCGAGCAAGGGCTATGCACTGGTGCCCTCAGCGCGCCAAACCACCGGCCCTAGCGCGTTCCCGAGCGACGCTGTCGCATTTGTGTGCTCGCCGGCGTTCAACTCCGCTGAGCTGACGTGGCAATGTCATTAGCCGCTAATTAACCCCAGTGACTCTAACAGCCGGGCCCCGCTGCATAATTAACCATGGTTTAGTTCCTGTTTAGGTTCAACTAACCACAATGGCCCCACACATCAATTTTGACCGTGCTGACATGGCCGTTGACTTGGCCCACATGCCGGCGACCCTAACCAGCACTGTGACACTGACCAATGGGTCCCACTGGTCAGGTTTGACCTGGACCGGCCATGTTGACCGCTGACATCACTGTGACGTCATGATGATGCAGTAATTCTTTCTGGAATTTAAATAAATATTAAATGGTTTATTTATTTCAGAAAATGTTCAAAACTTCCAAAAATCATAGAAATTCAATTGCAGCTCAGAATGAAATAATTTATATATGAAAAATTATCAGAAAAATCCAATCTATCCATCTGTACAATTTTCGTGCATTTTAGAACAACTTATAGCTGAAGTTTAGGACCAATCATATAAATGGCATTTGAATATCCACATATGGAGTTTGAATTTGAATCTTGGATTCAAACCAACTCCATTTAACCTGTTGCTAGTTGCATTAGCTCAAATCACAGCATATTGACATGTCATGATCATGCATCATATTGTGCATTGCAATGATTGTGTTCCTTCTTTGTTGCCGATGGTTGTTCCCTCTCGATAGACGTGTTCCGACGATGAGTTCGATGACACCGATGAAGAACTATACTATCTTTAGAAGTGCGAGGCAAGCAAAAACCCCTTGTTCATTCTGATACAATCCCACTCTCTCGCTTCTGCTCTCTTTTACTGCATTAGGACAACAACGATTCAACTGTTACATGATGTGGGAGTTGAACCCCTTTCCTTTGCATGAGCTGTCATTGCCACAGTAAATAGATGAAATCCACTAGCATGAGTAGGAGTTCTTTGAGCCCTGATGTGCCTACTCATTCATGCTTGTTGTCATGCCTGCTACTGCTTAGAGTTGAGTCAGGTCTGATTCATCGGGGATGAATTGGAATGTGGTGAACATGTCTTACTGTTGAGAGCTAAGTGTGTGAACACAATTTGGTAAAGGTAGCGGCGAGAGGCCATGTAGGATGTACATGGTGGGTTGTCTCATTGAAAACGTCCTCAGGAACTGAGTTCTGTGTTTGTGATCCATGAACAGCTACTACCACACATTGGGCTCCGGGCACTCCAAGCTCTCTCGACTTATTAATCAACCTGATCTCTGTCCAGGAATTGCAACTAGTTTCTGGTGTTTGTAGGTTGTGTTAGTAGTCTACCAAGTGGCACTCGGTACAGGTGGGCTTGGGACAGAATAGACACCATGGCCGGGTATACCAAGTGTCGCCCGTTTGGTGGGCTTGGGAACCCTTTACACATCGTTTGGGGCCGTGAGCGACACCCCGGCCGGATCTCCTTCAGATGGAACCCGAAGAGGCGATAAACCTGGACTAGAGACTTGCATGGTTAGTCAGGTCGTGGCCGACACCCTCGCCGGGCTTCCTCTTGAAGGTTGCCGAGATACACGATGTGTACATGGCGGTAAGTGGTGAGAGCGTGTGTGAAGAAGTACACCCCTGCAGGGTTAACATCATCTATTCGAATAGCCGTGTCTGTGGTAAAGGACTTCTGGGTTGCCTGTATAGTTCATAGACAAGTGAAAGTGCATACTCTAAAATGCGCAAGATAAGTGTGAGTGCTATGGATGGCCTTCTCGTAGGGAGATGGGAGCAGATCCATAGTGGCGTATTGGTTGGTGAATATGTGGACTCGTGTGTGCCACCTCAAAAGAGTTACTTGTAGTCGTAGTTCAGGTTAGCCACCGAGTCAAAGCTGGCTTGCTGCAGTTAAGCTCCACCACCCCCTTTGTTGATATTGATGCATATGTAGCTTTTTTTGCGAAAAATATGCATATGTAGCTAGTTCTGATGTAAGTCTTGTTGGGTACATTTGTACTCATGTTTTCTTAATTTATGTTTTTTTGCAGAGAGACTTCAGTCTCACTAATAGTTCCGCGTGGACTTCGGCGTTTAGCTTGTTACCTTAGCTACGATCTTGTACCCTTTGGAGGGTCTTGTAGATAGATCGGCTTACTAGCCTTCTCTCTTTTCAGATGTCTGTACCCAGACATGTTTATGCTTTCGCATGTGCTTGTTGCTTGTATGACTTGAGTGCTGGGTCATCAGACCCATGTTTCTAATACTTGGCTCCTCGGAGCCTAATGAATAAATACTTGAGTCATAGAGTTATGTTGTGATGCCATGTTGTATTTGCACATATCGAGCATATTGTGTGTATGTTATTGAAATGCTTGGTATGTGTGGGATCCGACAACCTAGTTGTTTATTCTTGGTAGCCTCTCTTATGGGGAAATGTCTCCTAGTGCTTCCACTGAGCCATGGTAGCTTGCTACTGCTCCGGAACACTTAGGTTGGCCGGCATGTGTCCTTCTTCATTCTTGTGTTTGTCCCTTCGGGGAAATGTCATGCGGTGTCTACGGGAGTCTTGTTAGCCCGCTACAACCCAGATTCTCCGGAGTCCTGTTAGCCCAGCCGCTACAGCCCGGATTCACTCGCTGATGACCAACATGTTCATTGCTGGGTCATGTATGCATGTCCCTGTAGGTTAGTGCCACTTTGGGTTTACGACTAGTCATGTCGGTCCGGGTTCTCTGTCATATGGATGCTAGCGGCACTATCATATACGTGAGACAAAAGGCGCAAACGGTCCCGGGCCAGGTAAGGTGGCACCCGTGGGAATACCGTGAGCGAGGCCGCAAAGTGATATGATGTGTCACATGCTAGATCGGTGTGACTTAGGATCGGGGTCCTAACAGCTTTGGTATCAGAGCCTGACTGCCTGCAGGATTAGTAAGCCAAACTGGTCGAAGTCGAGTCTAGAAATGCTTTAGTATATAAGGGAATTGATTGTGGGAGGGAGCATAAGGCTCTTTTTACTCCTTTACCTTATGCCCTTCTGATCTGAGTCAACCTCTTCTTTTCTACGGGGATTAAGAACTTGGCCTTCTCATCTATCTATCAGGATGACGAGTTACTATGATAGAGACTTATAAGATTGATGGATTCAAGTCCTAGTTCAGTTTCTAGTACTTCTGTGTGTTAACAGTTGGTCCCGAAACCTTGATATTGTGATGTTGAGCGGTTATGCCACCATTTTGCAGGATGTCTCAAATATTTTTGAGCATTTACAGCCGCTATGTTGTCCGAGTCATCCCAGGTTTCTAACTAGTCTGATGCATTTGCAAATCCCTTCTTTCCATTCCTGGTGTTTCTTTGGGCCAGTTTAAACACACTAATCGGTGAGTTGAGGTACTCTGTTGCCTCAACATATATGTTGGAGCTATTATTATGACCCTAGGTGTCTTAGAGGATCACCTAGTAATCTAGCCATGCTTTGTGTTCCCAGTGTGATGATTCTGGCCATTATTCTCGAAAGCATCCTGTGATGCCATTTAGTTAGTAGGCATTCTATTTCTGGGTTCTTGAGCCCAAGATTCACCCTACTTTCTTCCTGTTGATAGTGTTTGCTCGTTCCTTTAGGATATTAGTAACCTTTGTGATAGTCCTCGAGGTCTATGGTATCTCATTCTTACAATACCATGAACCTGCCAAGGCAGACATTCTCTGAACGAAAGGATCGCAATAAGAGTGCTCTTGATGAGTTCTCCATTCAAAAATTGTGAATCTGCCAGTCCTTCCTCTTCCGCATGGGTTATCCGGACAAAATATGTTGAACCCGTTCGACATGCTAATCTATGCATCCACAACTCAGAAAATCGTATGTTCCATTGAGTTGCCCCTCGCTAGTTGTATTCCGTCCCTCATCTATCAGTTGATAGTCAAGAGCATGTGTGCATTCATGTTCATCGATGCCTTTTACTCTTGTGGTCCGTCAAGCCGTTCTAGTTCAGAATGACTAGGAGAAACAAAATCCACTACCTTACCCATCTCGAGGATTGGGTCAACGTAGTTGTAATCCGCATATCAAACTGCCAATCCAGCTTTTGTTCTGTTCTACCCTGGAGTATTACCCTCTTTTGTCAATAATATCATAGGAATTGCACACCATCTTATGAATTCTTGATGTAGTAATACTTCTCGCCATCGTTGTGCATTTCTCGGTCCCCGTGTTGTTGCAACCGGAATGCCGGAAAATGAAATGGGATGTGTGAAATCAATACTCCTAGCAACTCCCTTGCTTGGTAGTTAAAGGAAAATATTCTCATCCTTAGCGTGTTGGTTATTTAATCGTCATTCTAGGGTTGGTCATGCTACCTAGCCCATTTTCCCTGGTGCACCCCTCGATCAATGAGTTAGGATTTTAACAACCCTTTGCTCTTTGGTCATATCGTCTTGCCCTGAAAAGCAAGATTGCTCTCGAGCTTAATAACATATCGGTGGTTCGTGATTTTCCGAATATCTTCTCGGAAGTATTACCAGGTTTCCCCCCTGACTATTATGTTGAGCTCGTGATCAAGTTGGTTTCTTATAAACCACCCCTTCCCCAAGAATCTGTGTTGGATACCCCTGAGCTAGTTGGTTAAGCTGAACAACAACTTGGAGAGTTGGAAGATAAAAGCTTGCCTAACTTAGTTCATTTAAAGGGATGTCTTTGTGTTGTGTGTGCGTTGAAGAAAGATGATATTTTCATGGATTGTTCCTCGTGATCAGTTGTTTGACGTATTGTCTTATCCAATCTTTGATTTGGGTGTGGGCTATCCTCAATTCAAATCGAAACCAACGATGTTTGTAATGTTGTCTTACTCGTGGTTGATCCCTCGAGCATACACCATTACATCTTTTGGTTTGACTAATGCTATCACCGTGTTCACTTAATTGTGGAATTCCATCGATATGGAAGCCTGGATGGATTGTTGTTGAGCCCACCGACAACATTTCCATCTTGTCCATGATTCATATTGGACATCTAAGTTAGTGTTGGAAACTTTTATAAGCATTATATTCATGTCCATTCTTGAAGCATATGTTTCGATGAAAGAAGTGACTTCATCTAGTTCATGTGCATCTGGTGCAAGTTGTCGCCGTGAATTTGAGAAAGGTTTGTTTTGTTTCCTCTAGAATCATCCCAAGTCAGTCATGCATGTGTGAAGTATTCTATGGTCTGATAGACTGATCATCTTCATTCCATATGTATTTCCTAGCACACCAAGCCACTGATTGATTTGTTCAAGGAGAAGAAGTTCCTTCTTAAGAGCATGCCTTATGCAAGGACTTCGATATCCTCGATTATGGTTCCCCACCTGAACTCGGTAGTGTTTTATTATAAGGCTACTAAGTGGTCATGCTTGTCTAGGACAACATGTTCACATGTGTGTAGCAGAACCAGCTCATGTTTTGGAGCTTACTACCGTAGTCCATTTCCCGAGAATCTTGCAACATCATCTCTTTGATTTGTGTTGCAAACTTTCCTTCCACACATGCTGAGTCTGGAATATCCTGACACCAACCAGATCTGAATCTCAGGCAGATATGATGGTTGGGACATTCCCAAGAATTATAATATTGGTCTTTTGAACCGTTAAGTGGATGTCATGGCCAACACACTTATCCAAGAGATCTCGTATTGTAGTATCTTGAGTCGGAAATTTGGCCATTCTTCCAAGAGGAGTTGGTATGACTTAGTCCATAAGTTGTTCCTTATGGGTTCTTTGAGTTCCCAAAGTCAGAACTTTATTTGATGTTCCAGATACCGAATGGTATTGGGTTAAGCTGGTACATCAAGGAGAACATTAGAAGCGGAGTGCTAAATGTCTCTCGATCAATCATCCAGATTTTGTTTCCTTGGCATCGCTAAGGTGAAATCTGAGAAAGTGTTGCCTTCCTTTGCATCTGCATCCTCCATCCCTATTCATCATGGTAGTACGATGTGTTGCCAAGATCCTCGGCACGGATGTCTGTAAGACCCTGATGAATATGGAAATGCTCAAGTTCTTGACAGCACGCTCAGACACTAGGTTATATCCTCGGTATCAATTGGAATGTGCCTTTCGTTTGCCGAGTTGTCTTATAACTCTAGTTTCCTTTCCAAACTAAGTATGCCATTCTTTCGAATTACTTCAAACGATCAATTGTGAATTGCCTCAGGCTGGTATGAAGAGTTCCAATTATCTATGCATCAAAAGTAATTATTTTTGCCACTTAAGGGAATAATTCTACGAGTCACCTTCCCTAAGGTGTCACGTTATGGAATCATGGCAATTATCTCCATGCTACTTTGAAACCATGCACCATCTTACTCAAGCGTGGAATCGTTGCCTACCAACTTGAACCTTCGTCATCTACTTTTCCATCACCCCTGGTGTGTGTAATGTGTCTCAGCTCAAGAGATGTTGTTATGTCTCATTCCATGAATTGATCGTGAGTTGCTCGATCTTCGAGAAGATTGAATCATGTAGAGTTTATTTCTGTCGTCGTGTTGGATGAAGATCTCAAAAGCAAAGATGTCAAGATCAAGATGATGATCGAATCAACATTCTTCTGAAGTGCAAGTTGGATCATGAAGATCAAGTTAGCTTTGTATCCCCTCTGTCTTCTTACCTCACATCTTGCATCTCGGGACGACATTCTTGTTAGTGGGGGTGAGTTGTCACAGCCCTAGAATTTGGTTGCAAATAGTTGCACAAGCTTTCATACATCATGTCTAATTCTGAAAGTTGAATTGAGGTTAGTTGAAACCCACAGAAATTAGTTCAGAAATAATCAACATTAAAATCTCATTAAAAGGATCCCAAGAAAATGTTCCTGTTAAACCTTGAAAAGTATTGGCAAGAATAAAATTCAAACCAATATTTTTGGAGGCTTTAAAATATTTATTTTGGGGCCTTTGATTTAAGTCATAAACTATTTGAGTTGGATTTATTTCTGTTATAAAATAAATAAACGTCCAATTATTCTGAAACTTGTTGAGGGGCTTTGGAATAATCCATTTAGTCCTTGCAAGAATTATCAGAAGTGGAAAAATTAGTTTGGTTCAAAAACCAAATTAAAAAAATGTCAGAAATAGAAAACAGAAAGAAATGGGAAAGAGAGAGAGAGAGAGAGAGAAAACCTTACCAAACATACCTGGCCCACTCCTGTAGCATCTGGCCCAACAGAAGCAGCCCAGCCCAGGGGATGAGTCATCTTCTTCCCGGCGCCAGTAGGAGCTGCTACGTGTCGACTCGTGCGCGGCCACCCCTGGCCACCTCCTGCTTGCCACTGAGGTGCCCCCGAGCCTACCTGATGCATCTGGAGACGTCCCGCGGCCCTCTCTGTCTCTCCCTCTCTCCCTGGACCACCTCCTCCTCCTTTGATCCCTCTCCCGAGCACACCCGAATGCGTTGTCGCCACCGTCATCATTCACGGTGGCCACCAAGCCCCCTCCGCCGATCCACTGCGTCCAGAAGCTCCATCGTCGAGCACCTCGTCTCCAAGCCATAGGAAACAAGCCAGGATGCAGCGTAGCATCGCCAACACGGACTTCTTCAACCTACAGCCGCGAGATTGCCGGCGCCCGTTCCTCACCTCCGGTGCTTCCCTGAGCCATCCGACATCGCCAAACGACGCGCCGTGAGCCCCTGCCCCTTTCCCCTCTCTCCCCGCGCTCGTCCGCATCCTCTAACCACCACGGCCATCGGAGCTAATAACTCCTCGCCGTCGTGCCTCATCGCCGTCGTGGCTGGAGCCGTTGTAGCTCGAAGCTGAGCACACCACCACGCTCAACGCATCTCCACGAGCCCGTAGCCAGCACCAGCTTCTCCCCACATGCCCCCAAGCTCCAACCCGAGCGCGCCCGTAGCTCCGGCTGCCGCTCGGCTCATCGCCGGCATCGATTCCGATGACCCCCGCGACCAACTCCACCGCTGCTCGAGGCGGGCGAGCAAGGGCTATGCCCTGGTGCCCTTAGCGCGCCAAACCACCGGCCGTAGCGCGTTCCCGAGCGATGCCATCGCGTTTGTGTGCTCGCCGGCGTTCAACAAGACGAGCTGACGTGGCAACATCATTAGCCGCTAATTAACCCTAGTGACACTCACAGCCGGGCCCCACTGCCTAATTAACCATGGTTTAGTTCATGTTTAGGTTCAACTAACCACAGTGGCCCCACGCGTCAGTTTTGACCGCGCTGACATGGTCGTTGACTTGGCCCACATGTCGGCGACCCTAACCAGCACTGTGACACTAACCAATGGGTCCCACTAGTCAAGTTTGACCTAGACTGTCCCTGTTGACCGCTTACATCACTATGACATCATGCTAACGTAGTAATTCTTTCTGGAATTTAAAAATCTTAAATGGTTTATTTATTTTAGAAAATGTTCAAAACTTCCGAAAATCATAGAAATTCAACCATAGCTCAGAATGAAATAATTTATATATGAAAGATTATCAGAAAAATCTAATCTATCCATCTGTACAATTTTCATGCATGTTAGACCAACTTATAGCTGATGTTTAGGACCAATCATATAAATGGCATTTGAATATCCACATATGGAGTTTGAATTTGAATCTTGGATTCAAACCAACTCCATTTAACCTGTTGCTAGTTGCATTAGCTCAAATCATAGCATATTGACATGTCATGATCATGCATCATATTGTGCATTGCATTGATTGTGTTCCTTCTCTGTTGTCGGTGGTTGTTCCCTCTCGATAGACGTGTTCCAACGATGAGTTCGATGACACCGATGAAGAACTATACTATCTTTAGAAGTGCCAGGCAAGCAAAACCCCCTTGTTCATTCTAATACAATCCCACTCTCTTGCTTCTACTCTCTTTTACTGCATTAGGACAACAACGATTCAACTATTACATGATGTGGTAGTTGAACCCCTTTCCTTTGCATGACCTGTCATTGCCACAGTAAATAGATGAAACCCACTAGCATGAGTAGGAGTTGTTTGAGCCCTGATGTGTCGACTCATTCATGCTTGTTGTCATGCCTGCTACTGCTTAGAGTTGAGTCAGGTCTGATTCATCAGGGATGAATTGGAATGTGGTGAACATGCCTTACTGTTGAGAGCTAAGTGTGTGAAAACGATTTGGTAAAGGTAGCGGTGAGAGTCCATGAAGGAGTACATGGTGGGTTGTCTCATTGAAAGCATCCTCGGGAACTGAGTTCTATGTTTGTGATCCATGAACAGCTACTACCACACATTGGGCTCCGGGCACTCCAAGCTCTCTTGACTTATTAATCAACCTGATCTCTGTCCAGGAGTTGCAACTAGTTTCTAGTGTTTGTAGGTTGTGTTAGTAGTCTACCAAGTGGCACCCGGTACAGGTGGGCTTGGGATAGACTAGACACCGTGGCCGGGTATACCAAGCATCGCCCGTTTGGTGGGCTTGGGAACCCTGTACACATCGTTTGGGGCCGTGAGCGACACCCCGGCTGGATCTCCTTGCGGATGGAACCCTAATAGGCGATAAACCTAGACTAGAGACTTGCATGGTTAGTCAGGTCGTGGCCGACACCCTCGCCACGCTTCCACTTGAAGGTTGTCGAGATACACGAAGTGGACATGGCGGTAAGTGGCGAGAGCGTGTGTGAAGAAGTACACCCCTGCAGGGTTAACATCATCTATTCGAATAGCCGTGTCCGTGGTAAAGGACTTCTGGGTTGCCTGTATAGTTCATAGACAAGTGAAACTGGATACTCTAAAATGCGCAAGATAAGTGTGAGTGCTACGGATGGCTTTCTCGTAGGGAGACGGGAGCAGATCCATAGTGGCGTATCGGTTGGTGAATATGTGGACTCGTGTGACCACCTCAAAAGAGTTACTTGCACTCGTAGTTCAGGTTAGCCACCGAGTCAAAGCTGGCTTGCTGCAATTAAACTCCACCATCCCCTTTGTGGATACTGATGCATATGTAGCTAGTTCTGATGTAAGTCTTGTTGGGTACATTTGTACTCACATTTGCTTAATTTATGTTTTTGCAGAGAGTCTTCAGTCTCACTAGTAGTTCCGCGTGGACTTCGGCGTTTAGCTTGTTACCTCAGCTACGATCTTGTACCCTTTGGAGGGTCTTGTAGATAGGCTTACTAGCCTTCTCTCTTTTTAGATGTCTGTACCCAGACATGTTTATGCTTCTGCATGTGCTTGTTGCTTGTATGACTTGAGTGCTGGGTCATCAGACCCATGTTTGTAATACTTGGCTCCTTGGAGCCTAATGAATAAATACTTGAGTCATAGAGTTATGTTGTGATGCCATGTTGTATTTGCACATATCGAGCATATTGTGTGTATGTTATTGAAATGCTTGGTATGTGTGGGATCCGACAACCTAGTTGTTTATTCTTGGTAGCCTCTCTTATGGGGAAATGTCTCCTAGTGTTTCCACTGAGCCATGGTAGCTTGCTACTGCTCCGGAACACTTAGGTTGGCCGGCATGTGTCCTTCTTCATTCCTGTGTCTGTCCCTTCGGGGAAATGTCATGCGGTGTCTACGGGAGTCTTGTTAGCCCGCTACAACCCAGATTCTCCGGATTCCTGTTAGCCCAGCCGCTACAGCCCGGATTCACTCGCTGATGACCAACACATTCATTGCTGGGTCATGTATGCTTGTCCCTGTAAGTTAGTGCCACTTTGGGTTTACGACTAGTCATGTCGGCCCGGGTTCTCTGTCATATGGATGCTAGCGGCACTATCATATACGTGAGACAAAAGGCGCAAATGGTCCCGGGCCAGGTAAGGTGGCACCCGTGGGAATATCGTGCGCGAGGCCGCAAAGTGATATGATGTGTCACATGCTAGATCGATGTGACTTAGGATCGGGGTCCTGACAGCAATGAATCAAGAGTGACGTGTATGAAAGAATTATGAACAGTGGCTTTGCCACAAATACTATGTCAACTACATGATCATGCAAAGCAATATGACAATGATGAAGTGTGTCATAATAAACAGAACAGTGGAAAGCTGCATGGCAATATATCTCGAAATGGCTATGGAAATGTCATAATAGGTAGGTATGGTGGCTGTTTTGAGGAAGGATATGTGGTCTGTTTATGGTACCGGCGAAAGCTGCGCAGTACTAGAGAGGCTAGCAACGGCGAAAAGATGAGAGTACGTATAATCCATGGACTCAACATTAGTCATAAAGAACACACATACTTATTGCAAAAATCTATTAGTCATCGAAACAAAGTACTATGTGCATGCTCCTAAGGGGGTAGATTGGTAGGAAAATACCATCGCTCGCCCCCGACCGCCACTAATAAGGAAGACAATCAATAAATAAATCATGCTCCGACTTCATCACATAACGGTTCACCATACGTGCATCCTACGGGACTCACAAACTTTAACACAAGTATTTCTAAAATTCACAACTACTCACTATCATAACTCTAATATCACCATCTTCATATCTCAAAACAATCATAAGGAATCAAACTTCTCATGGTATTCAATGCACTTTATATGAAAGTTTTTATTATATCCCTCTTGGATGCCTATCATATTAGTACTAATTTTATAACCAAAGAAAATTACTATGATGTTCTAAAGACTCTCAAAATAATATAAGTGAAGTATGAGAGTTCATCAATTTCTATAAAATAAAGCCACTGCCATGCTCTAAAAGATATAAGTGAAGCACTAGAGCAATTTCGCCTAGCTCAAAAGATATGAGTGAAGCACATAGAGCATTCTAATAAATCACGATTCATGCGTGTCTCTCACAAAAGATGTGTATAGCAAGGATGATCGTGGCAAACTAAAAAGTAAAGACTCAAATAATACAAGACGCTCCAAGCAAAACACATATCATGTGGTGAATAAAAATATAGCCTCAAATAAAGTTATCGATAGACGAAGACGAAAGAGGGGATGCCTTCCCGGGGCAACCCCAAGCTTAGGCTCTTTGGACTCCTTGAATATTACCTTGGGGTGCCTTGGGCATCCCCAAGCTTAGGCTCTTGCCACTCCTTATCCCATAGTCCATCAAATCCTTTACTGTTGTGAACTTCAACAGAAATCTCGTAAGCTCCGTTAGCATAAGAAAATAAACCACCACTTTTGGTACTGTTGTGAACTCATTATTTATTTATTTTGGTGTAATATCTACTGTATTTCAACTTTTCCATGGTTCATACCCCCCGATACTAGCCATAGATGCATCAAAATAAGCAAACAACACGCAAAAAATAGAATCTGTCAAAAACAGAAAAGTCTATAGCAATCTGGAGATTTTGAATACTTCTGTAACTCTAAAACTCCTGAAAAATTAGGACGACCTAATAAATTTGTTTATTAATCTTCTAAAAAAGAATCAGTATTTTATCGCGCTTCTGCTAAAAATGAAAATTAATCTCCTGGGCACAAAAGTTTCTGTTTTTCAGCAAGATCAAATCAACTATCACCGTAAGCTATCCCAAAGTTCTTACTTGGCACAAACACTAATTAAAACACAAAACCACATCTAACCAGAGGATAGATGAATTATTTAATGCAAAACAGAACCTAAAAAACAAAAAAAATTGGGTTGCCTCCCAACAAGCGCTATTGTTTAATGCCCTTAGCTAGGCATAAAACACGAATATATCTAAATGTTATCATCTTTGGCGTGCAATCCATAAGTGGCTCTCATAATAGATTCATAAGGTAATTTAATTTTCTTACTAGGGAAGTGTTCCATGCCTTTCCTTAACGGAAATTAAAATCTAATGTTTCCTTCTTTCATATCAATAATCGCACCAATCATTCTAAGGAAAGGTCTACCAAGAATAATAGGACATGTAGAATTACAATATATATATATCTAGAACAATGAAATCTATGGGCACATAATTCCTATTTGCAACAATAAGAACATCATTAATCCTTCCAATAGGTTTTTTAATAGTCGAATCCGCAAGATGCAAATTTAAAGAACAATCATCAAATTCAGGGAAACCTAACACATCACATAAAGTTTTTGGAATCGTGGAAACACTAGCACCCAAATCACACAAAGCATGGCATTCATAATCTTTAATCTTAATCTTAATAGTAGGTTCCCACTCATCATAAACTTTTCTAGGAATAGAAACTTCCAATTCAAGTTTTTCTTCAAAAGATTGCAACATAGCATTAACGATATGTTTAGTAAAAGCTTTGTTTTGATTATAAGCATGAGGAGAATTCAACATGGATTGCAACCAGGAAATAAAATCTATTAAAGAAAAATTATCATAATTAAATTCCATGAAATCCAAAAGAGTGGGTTCATTTCTATTTAAAGTTTTGACCTCTTCAATCCCACTTTTATCAATTTTAGCGTCAAGATCTAAAAACTCCGAATCATTGGGGCGCCTTCTATCTAAAGTTGACTCATCTCCAGTCCCATCTTTATCAAGATTAACATTGGAAAACAAAGATTCAATGGGAGTCACATCAATCACTTTAAGATCTTCATCATTATTTTCAGCCTCTGGTTTGGTGGCCATTTTGTTTACTAAAGTAGCTTGTTTATCAGAAATTTGACCTACCAAATTTTCAAGATGTGCAAACTGAGATCTCAAACCATAAAATTCCTTAGACATATTATCAAGCTCTTTATTCATGTACTCCATAAAACTTTTCTGCTCCTTGAGCTCGTTTCTAAAGAAATTGTTAGGCTCAAATTGTAAGGACATGAAGCTTCTAACATTACTTTCAATTTCGTCTAACCTCCTAAGGTGAGGGTCAACGTTCTTTGGAGGAACCTTGAAGAGTAGGCAAGCAATCCAACACACGAGCACACACAAAGCAAGCGAAGAAGATGAACGGAAGGAGGGCGAAGAAAACGTGAATCTTTACGAAAATCGTTTTAGAAGTGGGGGAGAGGAAAATGAGAGGCGGATGGCGAATAATGTAATGCGAGGGATGAGAATTTATGATGGGTACTTGGTATGTCTCGGCTTGCATAGATCTCCCCGGCAACGGCGCCAGAAATGCTTCCTGCTACCTCTTAAGCTTGCGTTGGTTTTTCCCTTGAAGAGGAAAGGGTGATGCAGCAAAGTAGAGTAAGTATTTCCCTCAGTTTTGAGAACCAAGGTATCAATCCAGTAGAAGAAGCGTAAAAATCCACCGAATACCTACACAAACAAACACCAACTTGCACCCAACGCGGTAAGGGGTTGTCAATCCCTTCACGGTTATTTGCAAAGTGAGATCTGATAGATGGATAAACAGTAAAGTAATATTTTTGGTATTTTTGGTTTATGGAACGGAAAGTAAAAGATTGAAAAGAAAGTAAATAGGAAACTTGGAATAATAGATCGGAAACTTATATGATGGAAAATAGACCCGGGGGCCATAGGTTTCACTAGAGGCTTCTCTCAAAATAGAAATTATGACCGTGGGTGAACAAATTACTGCCAAGAAATTGATAGAAAAGCGCAAAGTTATGATGATATCTAAGGCAATGATCATGAATATAGGCATCACGTCCGTGTCAAGTAGACCGAAATGATTATGCATCTACTACTATTACTCGACACATCGACCGACTCCTACCTGCATCTAGAGTATTAATTTCATAAGAACAGAGTAATGCATTAAGTAAGATGACATGATGTAGCGGGATTAAGTAAAGCAATATGATGAAAACCCCATATTGTTATCCTCGATGGCAATAAAACAATACGTGTCGGTTCCCCTTCTGTCACTAGGATTGAGCACCGCAAGATTGAACCCAAAGCTAAGCACTTCTTGAAGGAAATATGCCCTAGAGGCAATAATAAAGTTTTTATTTATATTTCCTTATATCATGATAAATGTTTATTATTCATGCTAGAATTGTATTAACCAGAAACTTAGTACATGTGTGAATACATAGACAAACAGAGTGTCACTAGTATGCCTCTACTTGACTAGCTCGTTAATCAAAGATGGTTAAGTTTCCTAACCATAGATATGAGTTGTCATTTGATGAATGGGATCCCATCATTATAGAATGATGTGATTGACTTGACCCATCTGATAGCTTAGCAATATGATCGTTTAGTTTATTGCTATTGCTTTCTTCAAGACTTATACATGTTCCTATGACTACGAGATTATGCAACTCCCGAATACCGGAGGAACACTTAGTGTGCTATCAAATGTCACAATGTAACTGGGTGGCTATAAAGATGCTCTACAGGTGTCTCCAATGGTGTTTGTTGAGTTGGCATAGATCAAGATTAGGATTTGTCACTCGGTGTATTGGAGAGGTATCTCAGGGCCCTCTCGGTAATGCACATCACTATAAGCCTTGCAAGCAATGTGACTAATGAGTTAGTTGCGGGATGTTGCATTACATAACGAGTAAAGAGACTTGCCAGTAATGAGATTGAACTAGGTATTGAGATACCGACGATCGAATCTCGGGCAAGTAACATACCGATGGCAAAGGGAACAATGTATGTTGTTATGCGGTTTGACCGATAAAGATCTTCGTAGAATATGTAGGAACCAATATGAGCATCCAGGTTCCGCTATGGGTTATTGACCAGAGATGAGTCTCGGTCATGTCTACATAGTTCTTGAACCCGTAGGGTCCGCACGCTGAACGTTCGATGACGATCGGTATTATGAGTTTATGTGTTTTGATGTACCGAAGGTAGTTTGGAGTCCCGAATGTGATCACGGACATGACGAGGAGTCTCAAAATGGTCGGGACATAAAGATTGATATGTTGGACAATGTTATTCGGACACCGGATGAGTTCCGGGGTCAC
>NC_041386.1:520983328-521003981 GCF_002162155.2 Triticum dicoccoides
CCGGGGGGCTAGTGGGCCAACATGGGCCTTGTGAGAGAGAGAGGAGAGGTCCCTAGGGCTGCCCCCTTGAGGAGCCCGAATTGTACTAGGAGGGGGCGGCGCCCCCTCCCTTTCCTTCTCCCTCTCTCCCTCTCCGTCCTTCCCCCTCTCTTCCCTTGTTGGAAACCTACTAGGAATAGGATTCCTATTCCTAGTAGGAACCCTACTTGGGGCGCTCCCCATGAGGGCAGGCCGGCCTCCCCCTTGCTCCTTTTTATAGGGGGGCAGGGGGCACCCTAGAACACACAAGTTGACAGTTGTCTTAGCCGTGTGCGGTGCCCCCCTCCACAGATTTCCACCTCGGTCATAATGTTGTAGTGCTTAGGCAAAGCCCTGCGTCGGTAACTTCATCATCACTGTCATCACGCCGTCGTGCTGACGAAACTCTCCCTCGGACTCAACTGTATCAAGAGTATGAGGGACGTCACCGAGCTGAACGTGTGTAGATCGTGGAGGTGTCGTGCGTTCGGTACTTGATTGGGTGGATCGCGAAGACATTCGACTACATCAACCGCGTTACTTAACGCTTCCGCTTTCGGTCTATGAGGGTACGTGGACACACTCTCCCCTCTCGTTTCTATGCATCTCCTATATAGATCTTGTGTGGTCGTAGGAATTTTTTTGAAATACTGCGTTCCCCAACACTTCTCCCATTGCAAGAAAAACCAATCTAGTTGGCCAAACTAAATCGATAGTTCGAAGAGACTTGCAAAGATATCAAATCATGCTTATAAGAATTCAGAGAAGATTCAAATAATATTCATAGATAAGCTGATCATAAATCCACAATTCATCGGATCTCGGCAAACACACCGCAAAAGAGTATTACATCGAATAGATCTCCAAGTACATCGAGGAGAACATGGTATTGAGAATCAAAGAGAGAGAAGAAGCCATCTAGCTACTAGCTATGGACCCGTAGGTCTGTGGTAAACTACTCGCGCTTCATCGGAGAGGCAATGGTGTTGATGTAGAAGCCCTCCATGATCGAATCCCCCTCCGGCATGATGCCGGAAAAGGCCCCAAGATGGGATCTCACGGGTACAGAAGGTTGCGGCGGTGGAAAAGTGGTTTCGTGGCTCCCCCAGAAGTTTTCAGTGTATATGAGTATATATAGGAGGAAGATCTAGGCCAGGAGGTCACTAAGGGGCCCACAAGGTTGGGGGTGCCCTCCACCCTTGTGGCTGCCTCGTGGTTCTTCTGACTTGCACTCCAAGTCTCCCGGGTGTCTTCTGGTCCAAGAAAAATCATCGCGAAAGTTTTATTCTGTTTGGACTCCGTTTGGTATTCCTTTTCTGTGGAACTCTAGAACAAGGAAAAATAGAAACTAGCACTGGGCTCTAGGTTAATAGGTTAGTCCCAAAAATCATATAAAATAGCATATTAATGCATATAAAACATCCAAAACAGATAATATAATAGCATGGAACAATAAAAAATTATAGATACGTTGGAGACGTATCAATGGCCTCAAGCCATTTATTGGAATCTAGGCTCATCATAGCTTCTTCATAGTTTGTAGGTTCATCATGGTCTAGTAACATGACTTCCAGGACAGGATTACCATACTACTCTGGTGTGGAACATGCTCTGTTCGACCTACGAGTTCCAGTAGTAACTTGATCCGAAGTTTCATGATCATCATCATTAACTTCCTCTCTAGTTGGTGTAGGCATCACGGGAACGGATTTCTCTGATGTGCTACTTTCCAAATTAAGAGAAGGTACAATTACCTTCTCTAGAAATGTTCCATTCTTGGCAACAAAGATCTTGCCTTAGGATCTGTGGTAGAAGGTATACCCAATTGTTTCCTTAGGGTATCCTATGAAGATGCACTTCTCCGATTTGGGTTCGAGCTTATCCGCCTGAAGCCTTTTGACATAAGTGTCGCAACCCCAAACTTTAGGAAACGATAGCTTAGGTTTATTGCCAAACCATAGTTCATACGGTGTCGTCTCAACGGGTTTAGATGGTGCCCTATTTAACGTGAATGCGATTGTCTCTAATGCATAACCCCAAAAAAGATAGTGGTAAATCGGTAAGAGACATCATAGAATGCATCATATCCAATATAGTACGATTATGACGTTCAGATACACCATTATGTTGTGGTGTTCCAGGTGGAATGAGTTTTGAAACAATTCCACCTCGTTTTAAATGAAGGCCAAACTCGTAACTCAAATATTTGCCTCCGCGATCAGATCGTAGAAACTTTATTTTCTTGTTACGATGATTCTCCACTTCACTCTGAAATTCTTTGAATCCTTCAAATGTTTCAGACTTGTGTTTCATCAAGTAGATATACCCATACCTACTCAAAGCATCTGTGAAGGTAAGAAAATAACGATACCCGATGCGTGCTTCAACACTCATCGGACCACATACATCGGTATGTATTATTTCCAATAAGTCATTAGCTCGCTCCATTGTTCCGGAGAATGAATTTTTAGTCATCTTGCTCATGAGGCATGGTTCGCAAGTATCAAATGATTCATAATCAAGTGATTCCAAAGGTCCATCTGCATGGAGTTTCTTCATGCGTTTTACACCAATATGACCTAAACGGCAGTGCCACAAGTATGTTGCACTATCATTATCAACTTTGCATCTATTGGCATCAATATTATGAATATGTGTATCACTACAATCGAGATTCAATAAACCATTCACATTGGGTGTATGACCATAGAAGGTTTTATTCATGTAAATAGAACAACAATTATTCTCTAACTTAAATGAATAAACGTATTGCAATAAACATGATCTAATCATATTCATACTCAACGCAAACACCAAATAACATTTATTTAGGTTCAACACTAATCCCGAAGGTAGAGGGAGTGTGCAATGATGATCACATCAACCTTGGAATCATTTCCAACACACACCGTCACCTCGCTTTTAAATAGTCTCTGTAACTCCTGTTTCGAGTTACTAATCTTAGCAACTGAACCAGTATCAAATACCTAGGGGTTACTACGAACACTAGTAAAATACACATCAATAACATGTATATCAAATATAACTTTGTTCACTCTGCCATCCTTCTTATCCGCCAAGTATTTGGGGCAATTCCGCTTCTAGTGACCAGTCCCTTTGTAGTAGAAGCACTCAGTTTCAGGCTTGGGTCCAGCTTTGGGCTTCTTCCCGGGAGTGGCAACTTGCTTGCCATTCTTCTTGAAGTTCCCTTTCTTTCCCTTGCCATTTTTCTTGAAACTAGTGGTCTTGTTAACCATCAACACTCGATGCTCTTTCTTGATTTCTACCATCACCGATTTCAGCATCGTGAAGAGCTCGGGAATCATTTTCGTCATCCCTTGCATATTATAGTTCATCACGAAGTTCTAGTAGCTTGGTGATAGTGACTAGAGAACTTTGTCAATCCCTATCTTATCTGGAAGATTAACTCCCACTTGATTCAAGCGATTGTAGCACCCAGACATTCTAAGCACATGCTCACTGGTTGAGCTATTCTCCTCCATCTTGTAGGCAAAGTACTTGTCAGAAGTCTCATACCTCTCGACACGGGCATGAGTCTGAAATACCAATTTCAGCTCTTGGAACATCTCATATGCTCTGTGGCATTCAAAATGTTGTTGAAGTCTCGGTTCTAAGTCGTAAAGCATGGTGCACTAAACTATTAAGTAGTCATCATATTGAGCTTGCCAAACGTTCGTAACGTCTGCATCTGCTCCTGCAATAGGTCTGTCACCTAGTGGTGCATCAAGGACATAATTCTTCTGTGCAACAATGAGGATGATCCTCAGATCACGAACCCAGTCTGCATCATTGCTACTATCATCTTTCAACTTATTTTTCTCTAGGAACATACCAAAAATAGGGGATCTATATTGCGAGCTATTATTCTACAACATAGAGATGCAAAAACTATTAAGACTAAGTTCATGATAAATTTAAGTTCAGTTAATAAAATTACTAATGAACCCCCACTTAAATTAACATCCCTCAAGTTATTTAAGTGATACATGATCCAAATCAACTAACCCATGTCCGATCATCACGTGAGATGGGGTAGTCATCAATGGTGAACATCTCTATGTTGATCATATCTATTATATGACTCATGTTCGACATTTTGGTCTCCAGTGTTCCGAGACCATGTATGTACATGCTAGGCTCGTCAAGTTTAACCCAAGTATTCTACATGAAATTGTCTTACACCCGTTGTATGTGAATGTAGAGTCTATCACACCCGGTCATCACGTGGTGTCTCGAAACGACAAACTGTAGCAATGGTGCATACTCAGGGAGAACACTTTTATCTTGAAATTAAGTGAAGGAATCATCTTATAATGCTACCTCCGTTCTAAGCAAAATAAGATGCATAAAAGATAAACATCACATGCAATCAAAATATGTGACATGATATGGCCATCATTATCTTGTGCTTTTGATCTCCATCTCCAAGGCATAGTCATGATCTCCATCATCACCGGCTTGACACCTTGATCTCCATCGTAGCGCCGTTGCATCGAGGACGTCATGCCAACTATTGCTTCTACAACTATCACTAACGCATAGTGAAAAAGTAAAGCAATTACATGGCGCTTGCACTTCATACAATAAAGAGACAATCCTAAGGCTCATGTCGGTTGTCGATATTACAAAACATGATCATATCATACATCAACATATATCACATCATATCTTGACCATATCACATCACTACATGCCCTGCAAAAACAAGTTAGGCGTCCTCTATTTTTTTGTTGCAAGTTTTGCGTGGCTGCTACGGGCTTCTAGCAAGAACTGTTCTTACATACGCAGAAAACCACAACGAGATTCATCAAGTTTGTTGGTTTAACCTTCTTCAAGGATCGGCCACAGTCAAATTCAATTCAACTAAAGTAGGAGAAACAGACACCCGCCAGCCACCTTTATGCAAAACTAGTTGCATGTCAGTTGGTGGAACCGGTCTCATGTGCGTGGACATGTAAGGTTGGTCGGGGCCGCTTCATCCCGCAATACCGCTGGATCAAAATAAGACGTTGGTGGCAAGCAGTATGACTATCACTGCCCACAACTCTTTGTGTTCTACTCGTGCATATCATCTATGCATAGACTTGTCTCAGATGCCATTGTTGGGAATCGTTGCATGGAAAAACAAAAAAATTCTACGCACATGCAATGATCTATCCATGGAGATGCATAGCAACGAGGGAGAGACTTTGTCTACGTGCCCTCGTAGACCGTAAGCGGAAGCATTTCACGGCATGGTTGATGTAGTCGAACTTTCTTCGCGCTCCAATTGATCTAGTACCGAACGCATGGCACCTTTGCGTTCTGCACACGTTCAGCTCGGTGACGTCCTCTGTTGTCTTTATCCAGCAAGACGACGAGGTAGTAGATGAGTTCCGGCAGCACGACGGCATGGTGATGGTGATGGCGATGTGATCTCCACAGGGCCTCGCATAAGCACTATGAAAATATGACCGAGGGAGTAAACGGTGGACGAGGGCGCCGCACACGGCTAAGACAATGTTGTGTCCATGTGTGGTGCCCCCTCCACACATATGTATTGGTGGGAGGGAGGAGCAGCCAAACGAGGTGCCCAAGTAGGAGGAATCTTACTCGGGGTCCCTCCCAAGCCTCCCCCCTTATTTGGAGTGCGAGGAAAGGTAGGGGAGGGTGCCCCCCCCCCTTCGTTTCTCCCATGCAAGGGAAAGGCGGGAGGGGCGCACCAGCCCCTTTGTGGGCTAGTTTGTCCCCTCCTTTGTGAAGGAAATATGCCCTAGAGGCAATAATAAAGTTGTTATTTATATTTCCTTAAATCATGATAAATGTTTATTATTCATGCTAGAATTGTATTAACCGGAAACTTAGTACATGTGTGAATACATAGACAAACAGAGTGTCACTAGTATGCCTCTACTTGACTAGCTCCTTAATCAAAGATGGTTAAGTTTCCTAACCATAGACATGAGTTGTCATTTGATGAACGGGATCACATCATTAGAGAATGATGTGATTGACTTGACCCATCCGTTAGCTTAGCACTATGATCGTTTAGTCTATTGCTATTGCTTTCTTCATGACTTATACATGTTCCTATGACTATGAGATTATGCAACTCCCGAATATCGTAGGAACACTTAGTGTGCTATCAAACATCACAACATAACTGGATGACTATAAAGATGCTCTACAGGTGTCTCCAATGGTGTTTGTTGAGTTGGCATAGATCGAGATTAGGATTTCACTCCGATTGTCCGAGAGGTATCTCTGGGCCCTCTCGGTAATGCACATCACTATAAGCCTTGCAAGCAATGTGACTAATGAGTTAGTTGTGGGATGTAGCATTACGGAACGAGTAAAGAGACTTGCCGGTAACGAGATTGAACTAGGTATTGAGATACCGACGATCGAATCTCAGGCAAGTAAAATACTGATGACAAAGGGAACAACGTATATCATTATGCGGTTTGACCGATAAAGATCTTCGTAGAATATGTGGGAGCCAATATGAACATCTAGGTTCCGCTATTGGTTATTGACCGGAGACATGTCTCGGTCATGTCTACATAGTTCTCGAACCCGTAGGGTCCGCACGCTTAATGTTCGGTGACGATCGATATTATGAGTTTATGTGTTTTGATGAACCAAAGGTTGTTCGGAGTCCTAGATGTGATCACGGGGATGATGACGAGTCTCAAAATGGTCGAGACATAAAGATCGATATATTGGAAACGGATGTTTGGACATCGGAAAGGTTCTGAGTGAGTTCAGGCATATACCGGAGTACCGGGGGGTTACCGGAACCCCCCGGGGAGTATATGGGCCCTAATGGGCTTTAGTGGAGAGAGAGAGAGGCAGCCAAGGCAGGCCGCGTGCCCCTCCCCCTCTGGTCCGAATTGGACTAGGAAGGGGGTGGGCGGCGCCCCCCTTTCCTTCCTCCCTCTCTCCCCCTTCCTTCTCTCCTAGTCCAACTAGGGAGGGGGAATCCTACTCCTGGAGGGAGTAGGACTCCTCCAGGGTGTGCCATAGAGGGTCGGCCCTCCCCCCTCCTCCACTCCTTTATATACGACGGAGGGGGCACCCCATAGACACACAAGTTGATCATTGATCTCTTAGTCGTGTGTGGTGCCCCCTCCGCCATAATCCACCTCGGTCATATCGTAGCGGTGCTTAGGCGAAGCCCTGTTCCGGTAGCATCATCATCACCATCATCACACCGTCGTGTTGACGAAGCTCTCCCTCGACACTCTGCTGGATCATGAGTTTGTGGGACGTCACCGAGCCGAACGTGTGCAGATCATGGAGGTGTCGTACTTTCGGTACTAGGATCGGTCAATCGTGGAGACATACGACTACATCAACCGTGTTGTCATAATGCTTCCGCTTACGTTCTACGAGGGTACGTGCACAACACTCTTCCCTCTCGTTGCTATGCATCACCATGATCTTACGTGTGCGTAGGAATTTTTTTGAAATTACTGCATTCCCCTACAGTGGCATCCGAGCCATCTTTATGCGTAGATTTTATATGCACGTGTATAACACAAAGGAGTTGTGGGCGTGGGTATATACATATTGCTTGCCATCACTAGTTGATTCTTGATTCAACGGCATTGTTGGATGAAGCGGCCCAGACCGACATTACGCGTATGCTTACGCGAGACTGGTTCTACCGACGTGCTTCGCACAAAGGTGGCTAGTGGGTGTATGTTTCTCCAGCTTTAGTTGAATCGGATTCAATGAACAGGGTTCTTTCTGAAGATCAAAAAGCAATCACTATACCGCATTGTGGTTTTTGATGCGTAGGTAAGAACGATTCTTGCTCAGCCCGTAGCAGCCACGTAAAAATTGCAACAACAAAGTAGAGGACGTCTAACTTATTTTTGCAGGGCATGTTGTGATGTGATATGGTCAAAACATGATGCTAAATTTTATTGTATGAGATGATCATGTTTTGTAACACAGTTATCGACAACTGGCAGGAGACATATGGTTGTCGCTTTATTCTATGAAATGCAATCACCATGTAATTGCTTTACTTTGTCACTAAGCGGTAGCGATAGTCGTAGAAGCAATAGTTGGCGAGGCGACAATGATGCTTCGATGGAGATCAAGGTGTCAAGCCGGTGACGATGGTGATCATGACGGTGCTTTGGAGATGGAGATAAAAGGCACAAGATGATGATGGCCATATCATATCACTTATATTGATTGCATGTGATGTTTATCCTTTATGCATCTTATTTTGCTTAGTTTGGCGGTAGCATTATAAGATTATCTCTCACTAAATTTCAAGGTATAAGTGTTCTCCCTGAGTATGCACCGTTACTACAGTTCATCGTGCCGAGACATCACGTGATGATTGGGTGTGATAAGCTCTACGTTCACATACAACGGGTGCAAGCCAGTTTTGCACACGCAGAATACTCGAGTTAAACTTGACGAGCCTAGCATATGCAGATATGGCCTCGGAACACTGAGACCGAAAGGTCAAGCATGAATCATATAGTAGATATGGTCAAAATAGTTATGTTCACCATTGAAAACTACTCCATCTCACGTGATGATCGGACATGGTTTAGTTGATATGGATCACATGATCACTTAGATGATTAGAGAGATGTCTATCTAAGTGGGAGTTCTTAAGTAATTTGATTAATTGAACTTTAATTTATCATGAAGTTAGTATCTGATAGTATTTTGCATGTCTATGTTATTGTAGATAGATGGCATGTGTTGTTGTTCCGTTGAATTTTAATGCGTTCCTAGAGAAAGCTAAGTTGAAAGATGATGGTAGCAACTACTCGTACTGGGTCCATAACTTGAGGATTATCCTCATTGCTGCACACAAGAATTACGTTCTGGAAGCACCGCTAGGTGACAAACCCGCTGCAGGAGCAATGCCGGATGTTGTGAACACCTGGCAGAGCAAAGCTTATGACTACTCAATAGTTCAGTGTGCCATGCTTTATGGCTTAGAACCAGGACTTCAACGATGTTTTGAACGTCATGGAGCATATGAGATGTTCCAGGAGTTGAAGTTAATATTTCAAGCAAATGCCCGTATTGAGAGATATGAAGTCTCCAATAAGTTCTACAACTGCAAGATGGAGGAGAATAGTTCTGTCAGTGAACATATACTCAGAATGTCTGGGTACCACAACCACTTGACTGAATTGGGACTTAGTCTTCCTGATGATAGTGTCATTGACAGAGTTCTTCAATCACTGCCACCAAGCTACAAGAGCTTCATCACGAACTATAATATGCAAGGGATGGATAAGACAATTCTTGAGCTCTTCGCAATGCTAAATGTTGTGGAGGTAGAAATCACGAAGGAGCATCAAGTGTTGATGGTCAACAAGACCACCAGTTTCAAGAAAAAGGGTAAAGGGAATAAGGGGAACTTCAAGAAGAACAGCAAGCCAGTTGCCGCTCAAGTGAAGAAACACAAGTCTGGACCTAAGCCTGAGACTGAGTGCTTCTAGTGCAAAGGGACTGGTCACTAGAAACGGAACTGCCCCAAGTATTTGGCGGAGAAGAAGGATGGCAAAGTGAAAGGTATATTTGATATACATGTTATTGATGTGTACCTTACTAATGCTGGCAGTAATGCCTGGGTATTTGATACTGGTTCAGTTGCTAACATTTGCAGCTCGAAACAGGGGCTACGGATTAAGCGAAGATTGGCTAAGGACGAGGTGACGATGCGCGTGGGAAATGGTTCCAAAGTCGATGTGACCGCCGTCGGCACGCTACCTCTACATCTACCTTCGGGATTAGTTTTAGACCTAAATAATTGTTATTTGGTGTGAGCGTTGAGCATGAACATTATATCTGGATCTTGTTTGATGTGAGACGGTTATTCATTTAAATCATAGAATAATAGTTTTCCTATTTATATGTGTAATATCTTTTATGGTCATGCACCCTTGATGAGTGATCTATTTTTACTAAATATTGATAGTAGTGATACACATGTTCATAATATTGAAGCCAAAAGATGCAGAGTTGATAATGATAGTGCAACTTATTTGTGGCACTGCCATTTGGGTCATATTGGTGTAAAGCGCATGAAGAAACTCCATTCTGATGGACTTCTGGAATCACTTGATTATGAATCACTTGGTACTTGCGAACCATGCCTCATGGGCAAGATGACTAAAACTCCGTTCTCCGGAACAATGGAGCGAGCAACAGAGTTATTGGAAATCATACATACTGATGTATGTGGTCCAACGAACATTGAAGCTCGCGACGGATATCGTTATTTTCTTACCTTCACAGATGATTTGAGCAGATATGGGTGTATCTACTTAATGAAACATAAGTCTGAAACATTTGAAAAGTTCAAAGAATTTCAAAGTGAAGTGGAAAATCGTCATAACAAGAAAATAAAGTTTCTACAACTTGATCGTGGAGGAGAATATTTAAGTTACGAGTTTGGTCTTCATCTGAAACAATGTCGAATAGTTTCGCAACTCACACCACCCGGAACACCACAGCATAATGGTGTGTCCGAACGTCATAATCGTACTTTACTAGATATGGTGCGATCTATGATGTCTCTTATTGATTTACCGCTATTGTTTTGGGGTTATGCTTTAGAGACGGTTGCATTCACATTAAATAGGGCACCATCTAAATCCGTTGAGACGACACCTTATGAACTTGGTTTGGCAAGAAACCCAAGTTGTCGTTTCTTAAATTTGGGGCTGCGATGCTTATGTGAAAAAGCTTCAACCTGATAAGCTCGAACCCAAATCGGAGAAATGTGTCTTCCTAGGATACCCAAAGGAGACTGTCGGGTACACCTTCTATCACAGATCCGAAGGCAAGATATTCGTTGCTAAGAATGGATCCTTTCTATAGAAGGAGTTTCTCTCGAAATAAGTGAGTGGGAGGAAAGTAGAACTTGACGAGGTAATTGTACCTTCTCCCTGATTGGAAAGTAGTTCATCACTGAAATCAGTTCCAGAGATTCCTACACCAACAAGTGAGGAAGCTCATGATGATGATCATGAAACTTCTGATCAAGTTACTACCGAACCTCGTAGGTTAACCAGAGTGAGATCCGCACCAGAGTGGTACGGTAATCCTGTTCTGGAAGTCATGTTACTAGACCATGATGAACCTACAAACTATGAGGAAGCGATGATGAGCCCAGATTCCGCAAAATGGCTTGAGGCCATGAAATCTGAGATGGGATCCATGTATGAAAACAAAATGTGGACTTTGGTTGACTTGCCCAATGATTGGAAGGCCATAGAGAATAAATGGATCTTCAAGAAGAAGATTGACGTTGATGGTAATATTACTGTCTGCAAAGCTCTACTTGTTGCAAAAGGTTTTCGATAAGTTCAAGGAGTTGACTATGATGAGACCTTCTCACCCATAGCGATGCTTAAGTCCGTCCGAATCATGTTACCAATTGCCGCATTTTATAATTATGAAATTTGGCAAATGGATGTCAAAACTGCATTCCTTAATGGATATCCTAAAGAAGAGTTGTATATGATGCAACCAAAAGGTTTTGTCGATCCAAAAGGTGCTCAAAGTGTGCAAGCTCCAGCGATCCATTTATGTACTGGTGCAAGCCTCTCGGAGTTGGAATATACGATTTGATAGTGTGATAAAAGCATATGGTTTTATACACACTTTTGGAAAAGCCTGTATTTACAAGAAAGTGAGTGGGAGCTCCGTAGCATTTCTGATATTATATGACATATTGTTGATCGGAAATGATACTGAATTTCTGAATAGCATAAAAGGATACTTGAATAAGAATTTTTCAATGAAAGACCTCGGTGAAGCTGCTTATATATTAGGCATCAAGATCTATAGAGATAGATCAAGACGCTTAATTGGACTTTCACAAAGCACATACCTTGATAAATTTTTGAAGAAGTTCAAAATGGTTCAGGCAAAGAAAGGGTTCTTGCCTGTATTACAATGTGTGAAGTTGAGTCAGACTCAATGCCCGACCATTGCAGAAGATAGAGAGAAAATGAAAGGTGTTCCCTATGCTTCAGCCATAGGCTCTATCATGTATGCAATGCTGCGTACCAGACCCGATGTGTGCCTTGCTATCAGTAGAGCAGGGAGGTACCAAAGTAATCCTGGAGTGGATCACTGGACAGCAGTCAAGAATATCCTGAAATACCTGAAAAGGACTAAGGATATGTTTCTCGTATATGGAGGTGAGAAAGAGCTTGTCGTAAACGGTTACGTCGATGCAAGCTTTGACACTGATCCGGATGACTCTAAGTCACAAACCGGACGTATTTTTATTAAATGGTGGAGCTGTCAGTTGGTGCACGGAATACATAGCTGCTTCGGAAGCAACAAATGAAGGAGTCTGGATGAAGGAGTTCATATCCGATCTAGGTGTCATACCTAGTGCACCGGGTCCAATGAAAATCTTTTGTGACAATACTGGTGCAATTGCCTTATACAAGGAATCCAGATTTCACAAGAGAACCAAGCACATCAAGAGACGCTTCAATTCCATCCGTGATCAAGTCAAGGAGGGAGACATAGATATTTTCAAGATACATACGGATCTGAATGTTGCAGACCCGTTGACTAAGCCTCTCTCATGAGCAAAACATGATCAGCACAAAGACTCCATGGGTGTTAGAATCATTACAATGTAATCTAGATTATTGACTCTAGTGCAAGTGGGAGACTGAAGGAAATATGCCCTAGAGGCAATAAAGTTGTTATTTATATTTCCTTATATCATGGTAAATGTTTATTATTCATGCTAGAATTGTATTAACCGGAAACTTAGTACATGTGTGAATACATAGACAAAACAGAGTGTCCCTAGTATGCCTCTACTTGACTAGCTCGTTAATCAAAGATGGTTAAGTTTCCTGACCATAGACATGTGTTGTAATTTGATGAACGGGATCACATCATTAGAGAATGATGTGATGGACAAGACCCATCCCTTATCTTAGCATAAATGATCGTTTAGTTTTATTGTTGTTGCTTTCATCATGACTTATACATGTTCCTCTAACTATGAGATTATGCAACTCCCGAATACCGGAGGAACACCTTGTGTGCTATAAAACGTCACAACGTAACTGGGTGATTATAAATATGCTCTACAGGTGTCTCCGATGGTGTTTGTTGAGTTGGCATAGATCGAGATTAGGATTTGTCACTCCGATTGTCGGAGAGGTATCTCTGGGCCCTCTCGGTAATGCACATCACTATAAGCCTTGCAAGCAATGTGACTAATGAGCTAGTTGCGGGATGTAGCATTACGGAACGAGTAAAGAGACTTGCCAGTAACGAGATTGAACTAGGTATTGAGATACCGACGATCGAATCTCGGGCAAGTAACATACCGATGACAAAGGGAACAATGTATATTGTTATGCGGTTTGACCAATAAAGATCTTCGTAGAATATGTGGGAGCCAATATGAACATCCAAGTTCCGCTATTGGTTATTGACCGGAGACATGTCTCGGTCTACATAGTTCTCGAACCCGTAGGGTCCGCACGCTTAACATTCGGCGACGATCGGTATTATGAGTTTATGTGTTTTGATGAACTGAATGTTGTTCAGAGTCCCGGATGTGATCACGGGCATGACGAGGAGTCTCGAAATGGTCGAGACATAAAGATCGATATATTGGAAGCCTATGTTTGTACATCGGAAAGGTTCCGAGTGAGTTTGGGATATACAGGAGTACCGCGGGGTTATCGGAACCCCGTGGGGACTATATGGGCCCTAATGGGCTTTAGTGGAGAGAGAGAGGCAGCCACGGCAGGCCGCGCGCCCCCTCCCCCTCTGGTCCGAAATGGACTAGGAAGGAGGGGGGCGCCCCCCCTTTCCTTCCTCCCTCTCTCCGCTTCCTTCTCTCCTAGTCCAACTAGGGAAGGGGGAATCCTACTCCCGGAGGGAGTAGGACTCCTCCAGGGCACGCCATAGAGGGCCGGCCCTCCCCCCACCTCCACTCCTTTATATGCGGGGGAGGGGGGAACCCCATAGACACACAAGTTGATCATTGATCTCTTAGCCGTGTGCGGTGCCCCCCTCCACCATAATCCACCTCGGTCATATCGTAGCGGTGCTTAGGCGAAGCCCTGTTCCGGTAGCATCATCACGTCGTCGTGCTGACGAAGCTCTCCCTCGACACTCTGCTGCATCGTGAGTTTGTGTGACGTCACCGAGCCGAACGTGTGCAGATCACGGAGGTGTCGTACTTTCGGTACTAGGATCAGTCAATCGTGAAGACGTACGACTACATCAACTGTGTTGTCATAATGCTTCCGCTTACGGTCTATGAGGGTACGTGGACAACACTCCCCTCTCGTTGCTATGCATCACCCTGATCTAGCGTGTGCGTAGGAATTTTTTTGAAATTACTGTGTTCCCCAACACTTTGGCCCATAAGGCCCATAACTTGCCGGTGGGTGCCCCGAACCCCTTCCGGTGACCCGATTCCTTCCCGGTACGTCCTAAAACACTTCCCGTGTCCAAATATCATCGTCCTATATATCAATATTTACCTCTCGGCCATTTCGGGACTCCCCGTCATGTCTGTGGTCTCATCCAGGACTCCGAACAACATTCGGTCACCAAAACATATAACTCATATAACATTATATCATCAATGAACATTAAGCGTGCGGACCCTACGGGTTCGAGAACTATGTAGACATGACCGAGACACCTCTCCGGTCAATAACCAATAGCGGAACCTGGATGCCCATATTAGCTCCTATATATTCTACGAAGATCTTTATCAGTCGAACTATTATGATAACATACGTAATTCCCTTTGTCCATCGGTATGTTACTTGCCCGAGATTCGATCGTCGGTATCTTCATACATGGTTCAATCTCGTTACCGGCAAGTCTCTTTACTCGTTCCGTAATACATCACCTTGTGACTAACTTCTTTAGTCATTTGCTTGCAAGCTTATGATGTGTATTACCGAGAGGGCCCAGAGATACCTCTCCGATACTTGGAGTGACAAATCCTAATCTCGATCTATGCCAACTCAACAAACACCTTCAGACATACCTGTAGAGCACCTTTATGATCAGCCAGTTATGTTGTGATGTTTGATAGCACACAAGGTATTCCTCCGGTATCCGGGAGTTGTATAATCTCATAGTCAAAGGAATATGTATTTGACATTAAGAAAGCAATAGCAGTAAAACTGAATGATCATTATGCTAAGTTAATGGATGGGTCTTGTCCATCACATCATTCTCCTAATGATGTGATCCCGTTATCAAATGACAACACATGTCTATGGTTAGGAAACATTAACCATCTTTGATCAACGAGCTAGTCTAGTAGAGGCTTACTAGGGACACGGTATTTGTTTATGTATTCACACATGTATTTATGTTTCCGATCAATACAATTCTAGCATGAATAATAAACATTTATCATGAATAAGGATATATAAAATAAAAACTTTATTATTGCCTCTAGGGCATATTTCCTTTAGAGGCCACCAGCCATCGTTCCCAGGATTGCGAGCTCGCCTCGCCAATGAGTGCAAACATGGCCGGAAGATGCCCTCGGAACCCTTGTCGCCTCAGGCGCCGACAGAGATGTTGGGCGTGCTTGGTTCTCATAGAAACTTTTGCCTGTATTGCATGCTTGACCTAGTTGGGCATTGCTGAGGGAAAACAGGCAAAAAAACACCATTTGCATGTTGTTTGTTTGCCTGCATACCCTCTAGCCTGCGTGGGGTGTGATGAAAGGTGGTCTATTTGGTTGCCCGCTTGTTTAGGCAGAAACACAAGGCATGCATGGTGTTTGGTTTCATGCAACGCCTGTTGTCTGGTAACCTCTTCGGCGAGGTGGTGAGGTTACTAGCACACAGGGGCGTGTAGAAAAACCCAAAGACACACAAAAGATAGCATATTAACACAGTTCTAAACCACAGCAAGCAGTTTTAAACATAGTATCACACTTAAACATAGCAATTTTCAAGCAAAGCAGTACGCCATAGTCGATACTAAACCAGCTGGAGCAACGGAGAACTGTTCTAGGCGTTCACGGCGAAGGTGTCGTCGTGCCTCCCACACTTGGTCACCACTTCAATGCCGCCATTGTTGAATACAATCACCTTAAGCGTGTCGGCAGTCAACAACTTGAAGGTCATCATGTACTCGATCTTGATCTGATGGACGTCAGCAAAGGTGGCCCAACCCTGATTGAGGGTGACCCTGTCGTTCATCAGCCTCATAGTGACCCTCCATGAGCAGTCAGTGTTCATCTTGAGTTTGAACTCCGTTGGCACGGCTGGGAAGTGCTTGGTGAAGTCTAGGGGCCTTGGTATGCACTCGAGCTTCGGGGCAAGGATGAGCTTGCATAAGTGAGTTGGCCCACCCTCCTCATGGTAGTGCTCGTAGTTCCGGCGCTTGCCGCTACGGGGCTCTTCCACCACGATGTCATCCATGGGCGGCACCTCCTCGGTCATGTGCGACACCACCCCCAAGGGATCAACCACCTACTTGCCCTTGTTCATGGGCAGTACCACCTCCTTGCCCTTGTTCTCCTTCTCAATCTGCGTTATGAAAGGCACAAAGTTCATGGCGTTATGAACAGCGCAAAGTTCATGACGTTATGAAGAGCACAAACTTCAAAGGTTGATCGTCATTAAAACCTATCGTCCGAAGCCCCTATATTTACACAGCTTGACGTTCAGTACTTACCCACAACCGCACTCAGCTAAATCTCTCTGTCTCTCACTCTTCCTCATATCCATTGCCATGAACTCCAACTCCAACCCCAACCCCTTCCCATGGGGCATTGGATGGAGGGCTTTCTTACTCGAGTGCTCGCTCGGTGACCGCACCAAGTTCGAAAACATTATGGAAGTGTGATCGAACTTCACCAGCATGGAAGACATGCACAAGGAGGTAGATGATGTGGTCAAGAAGGCAATGGCGGAGGAGTTTAAGACGCTAACTCCTGGCCCAGTGAAGGGCTCTATGTCAGTCGACATCCTTTGTTGGGCCATGAATCAGGCCGACTCCGGCGATGCTAGACAGAGGGCAAGGTGGGCCAAGTGCAGGGAGTACATGGCTCCTCAAGACCAGTGTGTCGCAGCATACTGGAATAGGACTTTAGTGGCGCTAGAGGTCATCAGTTTGGAATGGGAAGAGGAAGAAGAAGTGGTAGAGATGTTGGTCACGGCGCCAGAGCCATGCCACCGTACTTTGCCATTCGATCTGGACTCCGGCGAGGACGATGAGACGGTGTGATCCAGCCGGAGGACAAGAACAAGGCCAAGGGTCCCCACCGCTCCAAGCGCCTCCAGGTCGCCGAGGCCAAGATTTGAAGCTATCGTGTAAGATTAACCCTCAATCATTGTTCACCCTTGTACTCAATCCGGATCAAAACCCTAAAATCCATGGCTACTTAGTACTCATCGTTAAGTTATGATCATGTGACACCCCCGATTCAATCGTACACTAATCATGCACACAAATGTGTACGATCAAGATCAGGGACTCACGGGAAGATATCACAACACAACTCTAAAACATAAAATAAGTCATACAAGCATCATATTACAAGCCAGGGGCCTCGAGGGCTCGAATACAAGAGCTCGATCATAGACGAGTCACCGGAAGCAACAATATCTAAGTACAGACATAAGTTAAACAGGTTTGCCTTAAGAAGGCTAGCACAAACTGGGATACAGATCGAAAGAGGCACAGGCCTCCTGCCTGGGATCCTCCTAACTACTCCTGGTCGTCGTCAGCGGGCTGCACATAGTAGTAGGCACCTCCAGTGTAGTAGTCGTCGTCAACGGTGGCGTTTGGCTCCTGGACTCCAGCATCTGGTTGCGACAACCAGAAAGAAAGGAAAGGGGGAAAAGGGGGGGAGAAAGCAACCGTGAGTACTCATCCAAAGTACTCGCAAGCAAGGAACTATACTGCATATGCATGGGTATATGTGTAAAGGGCCATATCGGTGGACTGAACTGCAGAATGCCAGAATAAGAGGGGGATAGCTATTCCTGTCGAAGACTACACTTCTGGCAGCCTCCGTCTTGCAGCATGTAAAAGAGAGTAGATTGAAGTCATCCAAGTAGTATCTCCAAGTAGCATCTCCAAGTAGCATCTCCAAGTAGCATCACATAGCAATAATCCTACCCGGTGATCCCCTCCTCAATGCCCTGAGAGAGAACGACCACCGGTTGTATCTGGCACTTGGAAGGGTGTGTTTTATTTAGTATCCGGTTCTAGTTGTCATAAGGTCAAGGTACAACTCCAAGTCGTCCTGTTACCGAAGATCACGGCTATTCGAATAGATTAACTTCCCTGCAGGGGTGCACCAACTTACCCAACACGCTTGATCCCATTTGGCCGGACACAATTTCCTGGGTCATGCCCGGCCGCGGAAGATCAACACGTCGCAGCCCCACCTAGGCACAACAGAGAGGCCAGCACGCTGGTCTAAACCTAAGCGCACAGGGGTCTGGGCCCATCGCCCATAGCACACCTGCACGTTGCGTACGCGGCCGAAAGCGGAACTAGCCCCCTTAATACAAGAGCAGGCTTACGTTCCAATCCGGCGCGCGCCACTCAGTTGTTGGCGTCACGAAGTGCTTCGGCTGATACCACGACATCGGGATACCCATAACTACTCCCACATAGATGGTTAGTGCGTATAGGCTCGTAGCCAACTCAGATCAAATACCAAGATCTCGTTAAGCGTGTTAAGTATCCGCGAACGCCGAACAGGGCCAGGCCCACCTCTCTCCTACGCGGTCTCAACCTGCCCTGTCGCTCCGCCACAAAGTAACAGTTGGGGGCCGTCGGGAACCCAGGCCCACCTCTACCGGGATGGAGCCACCTGCCCCTTCAGCCCCCATCTCCGAACAGTATCACAGGTAATGTAACTGTGTAAAGTGTATAGTATATGCCCGTGATCACCTCCCGAAGTGATCACGGCCCAGTAGTATAGCATGGCAGACGGACAAGAGTGTAGGGCCACTGATGGAACACTAGCATCCTATACTAAGCAGTAGGATAGCAGGTAATGGTAACAACAGTAGTAGCAAGGACAGGCTATGCAGCAGTATAGGATTAACTGAAAGCAGTAACATGCTACACTACTCTAATGCAAGCAGTATAGAGAAGAGTAGGCGATATCTGGTGATCAAAGGGGGGGCTTGCCTGGTTGCTCTGGCAAGAGAGAGGAGTCGTCAACTCCATAGTCGAACTGGTCAGCAGCAGCGTCGGTCTCGTAGTCTACCGGAGAGAAGAGGGGGAAGAAACAATGAATACCATGTAAACAGATGCATTTCGATGCATGACATGACAAGTAACGATGCTAGGCGTGCCCTAATGTGGTATGAGGTGATGCCGGTTAAGGGGGGAAACATCCGGAAAAATATCCCCGGTGTTTCATGTTTTCGAGCAGAGGAGCCGGAGGGGGAAAGTTGCGAGTTTGATAGGTTAGGGGTGTGAGGCGGACGAACGGACTGCGTATCCGGATTCGTCTCGTCGTTCTGAGCAACTTCCATGTAGAGAACATTTCCATCTGAGCTACGCTTTATTTTCTATGTTTTTCTAAAGTTTTAATCATTTTTTTGAATTTATTTAATTATTTAATTCTAACATTATCCAGAATAGTGTTTGCTAATGTCATCATGGTGTCAACATGGCGTCAGCAGTCAACAGGGCGTTGACTGGGTCAATCTGATGTGTGGGACCCACTTGTCATACTCTATTTAGTTTAATTAGGATTTAGCTAATCTAATTATTGTTTAATTGAACTCACTAGTTAATTAGATTAACTAATCAGAATTAATTAACTTAAATAATTCACTAATTAATTAATTAATTAATTATTAATTTTATTAATTCATTTTATTTTATTTCCTTTTTCTTTTTATAAAAACATTCTGGGATGGGGCCCGTTTGCCATAGGCCCATAGGGCCTTAGCGGGCACCAGGCTTGCGGTTACGGGTGCAGGGGTGTGCTGGGCGATGGGCGCCAGCCTGCCCGACAGGGAGCTCGCCCAGACTAACCGCGGGGCGAGGCTAGCGGGCCGCCGAAGGCAAAGGGCGCGGCCGGTGGCGGGGACCGGACCGGCGAGCGGGAGGCACGGGGCAGCAAGGGGCTTTGGCGGCGGCCGTGGCCGTTGACGGCGAGCGCGGGGCGCAGCCAGGAGGCGGGGGAGGGCGCCGGGCGTGGCCAGGCAGCGAAGGAGCTGTAGAGCGAGGCCAGCGGGGGAGTAGGTGGCGCATGTGTGGCAGGGCGCGCGAGGGAGACCCCACCGCGGCCGTGACGAACGCGCGGGGTGGCGCAGACGGCACGGGGAGTCGGGGACGGGCGCGTGCGCGCATAGGGTGCGGTCACGGCGAACAACAGGCAGAGGCGAGCGGCCTTAGGCGGGTGAGCGCGGCCAGGGACACGCAAGGCGTCCAGGGCGCGAGCGGGAGGCGCGCACAGGGAGGAGATGGAGTACAGGAGGGGGTTCCTCACATGGGAGCTGCAGGGGGATGGTAGTGGGCTCGATGTCGGCCGACGAGGAGGAGATGGAGAGGCAAGGGGGCGAAGGAGCACGTCGATGGCGGTGGCTCTGGCGAGTTGGCCTTGCGGCGGCGAGCACGATGCGGATGAGGTGGCGTC
>NC_041386.1:521004415-521012189 GCF_002162155.2 Triticum dicoccoides
GGGAGATATTTCGGTCGGGGGGGTGGAGTGGGGTGTCGGTGGGAGGGTTCGGGGTACGGGTGAGTGGATAAGGGGAGTGGGGGAGTGGGGGGCGGCCTGGGCCGGTTTGGGTCGGCCTGGCAAACAACAGGGCCGACTGGCCCAGGTGGGGGGAGAGGTTCTCTTCTCTTCTGTTTTGTTTTGTTTTTACTTTTTATTTACTTTACTTTTTCTGTTTTAGTTTTGTTTCCTATTATTTTAGTTTTAGTAAAATATACACTTAGTATCTAAATTAGTATTTCAACTTAGTCCATAGTCACAAGAAGTCTAGTCCTCAAATAATTTAGTTTGACATTTTATTTATTACAAAAGGTATTTAAATAATTGTTTTTGCTGTTGTTTTATTCATCTTATAGTATTTAAATATTTTATAAAGGTGTGGCTTCTCCACCATAATTACCTATACAATATTTGGTTGACTCCGAACATTTTAGTTTTAATATTTGAAAACATTTATTTTTTTGATTGATTTTGAATTTGATTTCGAATCGGTTTCGATCTAACGCGAGGTTAGCAACAGTAACCGAGGTGACATGGCATCGTTAACGCGGGATTACTGTAGCTTAATTACCCGGGCGTCACAATTCTCCTCCACTACAAGAAATCTCATCCCGAGATTTAAGAGGGGAGTAAGGGGAAAGTTCTGGCTACGATATTCTAACGGATCTTCTCAAAGAAGTTAATTCCTTTCGTTGATGTCTTCAATCCTTTATTCCGATGCATCATGATAAACTTGTCATCATTTCTTCGGGAACTCCATCGTACTTACGAAAAGATAAGGGGCAGCTCACTACGACATAATGCTTTTGAGGGAAACAATCTGGGGTTAACCCATGAATTAGTATAAGATTATCTCTTGAGTTGAACATATGAAATACCTCGAGAGTAAGGTACGAAGGTACCATAATAGGCTCCAAGCGGATAGATAGTTGCTCGAAGCCTGAACCAGAGTGAGAAAGGGGTTCAGAGTAGCGAGAGTAAGTATTGCGTCTGATACCAGAATAGACCACTAGGACAGTGGCCCGTGGATTACATACGAGTCCACGCGCGAGGAATAACTTTGTGAATAGGGGGTGTACAGGACAGTCAGGTTTCGATCCTGTGGAACTGTGGGTTATGGGCCCACCATGTGGTTTTTTTTAATAGGAGCAGTGACATCTTTCACGGTCATGATAGCAAGGCATGTCAGAGAGTACCAAGTCAGTTATGTCGGCATCAACGTTGGTACCAAGGGCGAGGGACGAAGAGAACCACTTTCCTGCTCGTTGAACGAGGCGGACCCATAGGCAAGGTTCTCGTCCATCGGTGGCTACCGGAATGTCATCAACAATAGTAACAGGGTCTTACTGACAGAATTGCACATCGAGGAGTTTACATAAGCAGTAGAATATTGCTGCTTAGATCATATAGATCACAAGAAAGGTTCAAACAACCAATGGAAAGTAAAATATGATTATCATATTAAACAGAACAATGGAAAGGAAAATGTGTCTAAACACATATTTCAGGGATATATCCTTCCCAAGGACAAGCAGAGCATGATATCCATGGCAGGATATAATGTAGACAACTCTTTAGGTAAGGGGGGAAGGAATCTCATGATATTACCCATACAACGGTGTTAGGATAAATGATAAATAAAATTTAGCATCGTGCTTCAAATGTTCCTGTTGAAAATCGGAGTACCATTGACATGCTTCGAGATAGCATTGACATGGTCTTCAGGTGAAGATCAGACTTTGGAAACACGAAGGATCCATCAGGAATAACTTGTAGAATAAGTCTTACAATTTCCTCCAGGAAGAATGGTTGTCCTTGCAAAAGAAATTATAACGATAGGTCCTCCACCCAGGGGGGGGTGCTAGGCATGACATCATGTTACCGGGTCATCAAAGGACCAACATCATAACTCTTGGAAAGTTGTCCCAACCATCATATCTGACCGAGATTCAGATCCGATTAGTGTCACGATACCTCAGACTTAGGATGTCCGAGAAGAAAAGGTGCAACACAAATAGACGAAAAGACATTTCAAGATTCTCAGGAAATGAACTATGGAAGCAAGTTCCGAAACCAGAGTTCATCATTAAACCAAGGAGATGTTGAGGAAGTGGCTGACGGACTCAGCGATAATTCAACGAGGTATCCAAAAAGATGCATCTCCTCAATTATGTGGATAAGGAGATAGCATTTGTCCGATCAAATGATATAATGAAGCATGCTCGAGGTCAACATACACAATTAAACATTGGTTGAAAGGTGCGCCCGAAATATGGGTTGGGCTGCACGACCAATGTCAGAATGGTGATTCAATAATCAATAGCCTAAGAATGAACGGTTGACCATTAACTTCAAAGCAATAGGGTTGCTAGAAGTATAGAATCCAAACAGCACCGTTCACTTGTTGGTACCCCGGTTGGAATCAACACGAGGACCAGTTAAGAATGGTGATGGTGAGAAGTAGCACTACACCAAGAACTCTCAAGAGGTGGAACAAATCTCAGAACATTCTTGACATAAAAGATGGTAATACTCCAAGATAAAGAAGAACAAAGGCTGGATAGCAAGGAACTCAAGGTATAACACAAAACATGAACAAGTTTGTGTTGGGGGGAAGGCAAGAATGTCGTCGATGATAACACAATCATCGAGGGGCAAGGATGGTATTTCTCATCACGAATTCGATTGATATCCCGTAAGGGCTCAGAATGTAGATGATGATTACGACACATTTGTCGAGAGGTTTCATGAAGATGTAATCAATCAGCGACGACATTAAGTCAAAGGAATGAGGTAGCGGAAGGTTATTGGAATTAAGTCAAAGGAATGAGGTAGTGGAAGGTTATTGGAACCATGGGTAGGACACAAACTTGAAATCAGGATTGTTGTTCAAGGCGAACTGATATGACGAGGAAGATCGACGTAAGCTTAGCTCATCGTCGAAAATTTTGGTGCTCCGGGAAGAAGGACCAGGTAGCACACTTAAAATTTAGCACGACAGGGATATAGTCGATCAGGCTAGGAATGACATGATCGGGTACAAACTCGTACTTAAAGAAGATTACTAAGAGTTGTTGAACCGTAGTGCGGACTCGGTTCAGTTATCGGTGTCTTTGAGTGTTTAATAACTCAGAGCCCGTGAAAAATTGGAATCAATGGGAAGGTAGTACTTGATGAACTCATAGAAAGTTATGCAGTTCCATGATAATCTCGAGATACCAGGGGGCAATACTCGATGACAGATCAAAGTAGAGGTTGGACTGGGGCATTGCTCTGCAGAAGACAAGTGCTTAAACTTGCACGAGAAATGGTATTTAAAGGAGAACATGGCCGGAACCACAATTGCAAAAAGGCCAGATCCCAGATATAAGATGAGCTTATACCAAAGGAATAATTAATTTAAGAGAAGCTTTAATGATAAGATCTACATCGTGTCCATGGGCAGGAACACAAGTTCAAGGTCGACTCCCACTTCTCCAATGTATAACCTTCCATTCACTTCTCGCTTTGATAAAGGCATTAGTGTTGAAAGTTTTACCTGGTGAAATACCAGATGAGTATGACTCGTGAAAACTTCCGAGTTCACACATATAAAGTAAGGCATAGGTTCAACCCGTCAGGGTATCGTGGAAACATATACCACAAGCTTCAATAGTAAAATACCACCAGCTCGAAAGCAGATCATGGTTGGTCAATCAGAGGGTAGGATTTACCAATGGAGAAAGAACTTCCAAAGTGATTGAATATGAAGGACGATGTCGGATGAAATCCAACAATGGATCGGGCGATCCGCAACGGAGCTGATGTGAGTATCGGTACTCCAGAAGGAATGCACGGGCATCATATTATAGAACATTGGAATAATTCGATGCTTAGCTAACAAAGAAATTATGATTTCCAAAACAAAGGATCAGAAGCAGACGCTCTGATCAAGGATGGATAAGTTGGATAGACCAGAGGCACAATTGACGACAAATAGTTTGGTCCAGAACCAGCTCATGTTCAGAATGACGTCTGAGCCGGAAAGATAATTTAGAAGGGTTGATTGATGATTGTGTGCATTCGCACACATGTTGAATCAATAGGATTAAAATGACGGTGTCTAAGGATACCAACAAATATTGCCAGACATATGGAAAGCATCCATAATGCAAGCAGACAAGTATTGCAGAGCAATAAGCTACTGAGGAATTTTTGGAGGATCGAATAGTATTTCAAAGACCATTGTGAAACACATGAACAACTGGGGATGAGTGGATACTCGATAAGGGCGAGAAATTATCCGTAGGGGTATTCAGGTGGAAAGGAACTGCAAGGCAGTAGGCACAAAGTATTCTCGGATCAATAGAGAGAATTTCAGGGTATCTTCCAATGACAAGATCAACTGGGAACAAAAGTAAGAACGACAGATGTATGTATTTATCCATAGGGATATTTTGGTGGTAGGGAATTGCAAAAGCAACGGACACAAATTCTCGGGTTACAGCGGAGAGTATCTTCAGGGTCTTCACGTGCAGCAGACGATCATCAATAATAAGGGGCTCTCCGGGTGAAAGTGATAACGAGATCCTAATGTTAGATTTAGCAAAATCCATTTAACCCGAATAGAAGAGAGATCAGAGTCCCAGAGTATAGACAAGGAGTAAAAGACCCTAATACCACCCAATGGCGACGTGGGCCCATGGGCCGCACAGCCATGTCAGTAAAAGTTTTGTAAAGTCTAGACTCGACTTCGGCCAAGGAGTTGGAAGGGGAATTCCTACAGGCAGTCGGCTCTGATACCAACTTGTGACGCCCCCGATTCAATCGTACACTAATCATGCACACAAATGTGTACGATCAAGATCAGGGACTCACGGGAAGATATCACAACACAACTCTCAAACATAAAATAAGTCATACAAGCATCATATTACAAGCCAGGGGCCTCGAGGGCTCGAATACAAGAGCTCGATCATAGACGAGTCAGCGGAAGCAACAATATCTGAGTACAGACATAAGTTAAACAGGTTTGCCTTAAGAAGGCTAGCACAAACTGGGATACAGATCGAAAGAGGCGCAGGCCTCCTGCCTGGGATCCTCCTAACTACTCCTGGTCGTCGTCAGCGGGCTGCACGTAGTAGTAGGCACCTCCAGTGTAGTAGTCGTCGTCAACGGTGGCGTTTGGCTCCTGGACTCCAGCATCTGGTTGCGACAACCAGAAAGAAAGGAAAGGGGGAAAAGGGGGGGAGAAAGCAACCGTGAGTACTCATCCAAAGTACTCGCAAGCAAGGAACTATACTGCATATGCATGGGTATATGTGTAAAGGGCCATATCGGTGGACTGAACTGCAGAATGCCAGAATAAGAGGGGGATAGCTATTCCTGTCGAAGACTACGCTTCTGGCAGCCTCCGTCTTGCAGCATGTAAAAGAGAGTAGATTGAAGTCATCCAAGTAGTATCTCCAAGTAGCATCTCCAAGTAGCATCTCCAAGTAGCATCTCCAAGTAGCATCACATAGCAATAATCCTACCCGGCGATCCCCTCCTCAATGCCCTGAGAGAGAACGACCACCGGTTGTATCTGGCACTTGGAAGGGTGTGTTTTATTTAGTATCCGGTTCTAGTTGTCATAAGGTCAAGGTACAACTCCAAGTCGTCCTGTTACCGAAGATCACGGCTATTCGAATAGATTAACTTCCCTGCAGGGGTGCACCAACTTACCCAACACGCTTGATCCCATTTGGCCGGACACACTTTCCTGGGTCATGCCCGGCCGCGGAAGATCAACACGTCGCAGCCCCACCTAGGCACAACAGAGAGGCCAGCGCGCCGGTCTAAACCTAAGCGCACAGGGGTCTGGGCCCATCGCCCATAGCACACATGCACGTTGCGTACGCGGCCGAAAGCGGAACTAGCCCCCTTAATACAAGAGCAGGCTTACGTTCCAATCCGGCGCGCGCCACTCAGTCGCTGGCGTCACGAAGTGCTTCAGCTGATACCACGACATCGGGATACCCATAACTACTCCCACGTAGATGGTTAGTGCGTATAGGCTCGTAGCCAACTCAGATCAAATACCAAGATCTCATTAAGCGTGTTAAGTATCCGCGAACGCCGAAGAGGGCCAGGCCCACCTCTCTCCTAGGCGGTCTCAACCTGCCCTGTCGCTCCGCCACAAAGTAACAGTTGGGGGCCGTCGGGAACCCAGGCCCACCTCTACCGGGATGGAGCCACCTGCCCCTTCAGCCCCCATCTCCGAACAGTATCACAGGTAATGTAACTGTGTAAAGTGTATAGTATATGCCCGTGATCACCTCCCGAAGTGATCACGGCCCAGTAGTATAGCATGGCAGACGGACAAGAGTGTAGGGCCACTGATGGAACACTAGCATCCTATACTAAGCAGTAGGATAGCAGGTAATGGTAACAACAGTAGTAGCAAGGACAGGCTATGCAGCAGTATAGGATTAACTGAAAGCAGTAACATGCTACACTACTCTAATGCAAGCAGTATAGAGAAGAGTAGGCGATATCTGGTGATCAAAGGGGGGGCTTGCCTGGTTGCTCTGGCAAGAGCGAGGAGTCGTCAACTCCGTAGTCGAACTGGTCAGCAGCAGCGTCGGTCTCGTAGTCTACCGGAGAGAAGAGGGGGAAGAAACAATGAATACCATGTAAACAGATGCATTTCGATGCATGACATGACAAGTAACGATGCTAGGCGTGCCCTAATGTGGTATGAGGTGATGCCGGTTAAGGGGGAAACATCCGGAAAAATATCCCCGGTGTTTCGTGTTTTCGAGCAAAGGAGCCGGAGGGGGAAAGTTGCGAGTTCGATAGGTTAGGGGTGTGAGGCGGACGAACGGACTGCGTATCCGGATTCGTCTCGTCGTTCTGAGCAACTTCCATGTAGAAAACATTTCCATCTGAGCTACGCTTTATTTTCTATGTTTTTCTAAAGTTTTAATCATTTTTTTGAATTTATTTAATTATTTAATTCTAACATTATCCAGAATAGTGTTTGCTAATGTCATCATGGTGTCAACATGGCGTCAGCAGTCAACAGGGCGTTGACTGGGTCAATCTGATGTGTGGGACCCACTTGTCATACTCTATTTAGTTTAATTAGGATTTAGCTAATCTAATTATTGTTTAATTGAACTCACTAGTTAATTAGATTAACTAATCAGAATTAATTAACTTAAATAATTCACTAATTAAGTAATTAATTAATTATTAATTTTATTAATTCATTTTATTTTATTTCTTTTTTCTTTTTATAAAAACGTTCTGGGATGGGGCCCGTTTGCCATAGGCCCATAGGGCCTTAGCGGGCACCAGGCTTGCGGTTACGGGTGCAGGGGCGTGCTGGGCGATGGGCGCCAGCCTGCCCGACAGGGAGCTCGCCCAGACTAACCGCGGGGCGAGGCTAGCGGGGCGCCGAAGGCAAAGGGCGCGGCCGGTGGCGGGGACCGGACCGGCGAGCGGGAGGCACGGGGCAGCAAGGGGCTTTGGCGGCGGCCGTGGCCGTTGACGGCGAGCGCGGGGCGCAGCCAGGAGGCGGGGGAGGGCGCCGGGCGTGGCCAGGCAGCGAAGGAGCTGCAGAGCGAGGCCGGCGGGGGAGTAGGCGGCGCATGTGTGGCAGGGCGCGCGAGGGAGACCCCACCGCGGGCGTGACGAACGCGCGGGGTGGCGCAGACGGCACGGGGAGTCGGGGACGGGCGCGTGCGCGCATAGGGTGCGGTCACGGCGAACA
>NC_041386.1:521012749-521021496 GCF_002162155.2 Triticum dicoccoides
GCGGCCTGGGCCGGTTTGGGTCGGCCTGGCAAACAACTGGGCCGACTGGCCCAGGTGGGGGGGGGGAGGTTCTCTTCTCTTCTGTTTTGTTTTGTTTTTACTTTTTATTTACTTTACTTTTTCTGTTTTAGTTTTGTTTCCTATTATTTTAGTTTTAGTAAAATATACACTTAGTATCTAAATTAGTATTTCAACTTAGTCCATAGTCACAAGAAGTCTAGTCCTCAAATAATTTAGTTTGACATTTTATTTATTACAAAAGGTATTTAAATAATTGTTTTTGCTGTTGTTTTATTCATCTTATAGTATTTAAATATTTTATAAAGGTGTGGCTTCTCCACCATAATTACCTATACAATATTTGGTTCACTCCGAACATTTTAGTTTTAATATTTGAAAACTTTTATTTTTTTGATTGATTTTGAATTTGATTTCGAATCGGTTTCGATCTAACGCGAGGTTAGCAACAGTAACCGAGGTGACATGGCATCGTTAACGCGGGATTACTGTAGCTTAATTACCCGGGCGTCACAGATCAATCATATGGCTATTTACCCCGATTCCCCTGGAACGTGGATGATATCTAAACGCGAAAAAAATGCAAAATAGTAAGTTATGAAGTGAAATATGGCTTACCGTCATGGCCGAAGTGTTGCGGGTGATGTTGCTAACGTTGGTGAAGTCCGATAGGTGGTCGCCTTGCTGATCTCCGATCCGTTGATCGCCGCCGCCGAAGCAAATGGAAGAGTGGAAAGAGAGTGAGAGCGATGAGGGGAGATGAGGATAATTATTGTCGGCGCTTCAGGAAACAACACGAATTCTTGAGCGTGGCTCCTCGCGTGCAACCACCGCCACCCACGTGCATCCCAAAGGGTTCATTCTGAAAAAACTCCCAAAGGGTTCATTCTGAAAAAACTGCCGATTTGAACGTTCCTAACTGGCCTAGCTGGGAGCTGCTTTAAGTTCCAAGCGATGCAGGTCCAACAATGGACGCAAACAACCAAATAGCTCATTTTCTTCCCGCGTGGACCTGGTTCGCCTCTATACACGCTACTCAGGGAACAAAACTATACTGCCCATATCATCCGCACGTCTAGGATCAACGCGGGATCCGATGCTACAAGTTTCCCTCTGCCATCGTAGTCCTTGGATAAAATGTACACTCATGAAAATAACAAAAGCATTTATTGTTACAAAAACAAATTCAGCACTGGTCACTGCAGAGTGCAGTGACAGCTAACTGAAATAGGAGTAACAAAATATAGTTGCTCGTTTGACCTGGTTGGCTAACAGTTCTGCTGGATGGCAAATGGAAACCAGCAAAAACCCATTCAACGGGCGTTCTCATTCAGACCGTAACCTCAGCGTATTGGTTTGCTTTTATATGCAGCATAAAACAGAGTCTGAATGCTGCAACCCATGGTAGGGGCACATCTCTGGCCGCCGTAAAAAGATAAGCTACACCCTCCTGACGTTTAAGCAGTTCATTCATTTGAACTGCTTAAACGTCGTATATTTCGTAACATGGGGACTAGATGTAAATCCCAGTGCTGAGACTAATTCCGAACTAATATAGGTATACATTTATAGTGCGAGTTTGATGACGGAGGTAGATATAGACCAAAAAGGTAAGTACCAAGGTAAACAATGGGAGAACCACCTCCTGTATAGTTTCCAAAAGTTAATTAGAATCTTCGAAGCATTACTCAACAACACATGATCTGCTAAGTGCTAATAGCCTACAGAACCAAAGAAGCAGTTTAGTCGCATTTGATGTTTCTGTAGATTCTCCTGACAAACAGAGTTGACCCCAGATAGCCAATAGCACCTAAAATAAAAACAGTGTCAGACGTCAAATAACGGTCAAAAGAGACCAAATACTGATTTGAAACAGAATAACCACATGTAAGTTTCAAGGCTCACCACAAAGTATGCCTAGTCCCAGACAGAACATCAACGTGTAGCCGAAGTAGAAGCTTGTCTGGAAAAAGCCTGACATCTTTGTCTTCACATGATAATAGTATATTGCGTATAGATATACATACAAGGCGGTTGATGCAGCCGAGAAGAACGACGTCCATTGCCAATGATAGTTCTCAGCATTCAACAAGAAATAAGTGCCCACAATAGTGACACATACTGTTACGATTAGGAGGATGACAAAGACTAGCAACATGAAGCCATAAACATAGTACACCTGCCAAGGGCAAAAGAAGCTGTCAATTATCCATCAATTTAAACGAAATGAAACTCAAATAGAAGTACATAGAAATATTTACTTCACAGCAAAGTTTGCCAACATGCTGCTTTTTTTACCTTGTAGTTCCAGAATGAAGTGAACACGAAGTACATCTCGATGAAAATGCTGCCGAAGGGAAGAAGCCCACCCATCAATGAGATAACAGAAGGTGTTAGGTACCACTTCTTCTCAGGAATAGGACGTGGGATTGTCTTCACACGGCATGGGTTATTGGGAGCACCACTCCAGTTTCTACCAACTACTGTTCCCAATAGCACCAGTGGGAAAGAGATAAAAGCCCAGAGGACAAATATGACAACCATTGTGCCAAATGGTATAGCCGCTAATGAATGGTAGAAGATAGCAATGGTGTTCAACACTAGCCCGATTGAAAAGCACAAGAATGGAAAAAGGGACGCGGTAAGGACCATAGACTTTATCCAGTTTTTGCCTGCCGAATAAAGGAATCCACAAGTAAGATAAAGAACACAGGAACTGACAATTCTCAAACTCAGGAATCTACTTGGGATAGCAGAATAACATAGGGAAATTCTACCAAGGAAATAAGAACAAAACATGTGGAGGACCATACCGCCATTCCTTGAGTAGAGGCCGCCACTAACATATCCAGAAATGAAAGATGTAAGCGCGTAGCACACGATAAAGGTTGTGATAATAGCTCCTCGTCTGACAAATAGAGTACAATGTATCAGTAACAAGGGGAGGGACACTAATGGAAATTTATACTAGCTGAAAAATCATTTTTATATAACAAAATGAAAGATGTCAGGTCATCAGAACACAGTAAGGTTGTGCTGTTTGCTCCTTCTCTGGCAAATGGAGTATAATATTTCAGTTACATGAAAAAGCTAATGGAAACTGATACTAGCTAAACACTATTACAAAATCCAAGATCAGTTTTATATTCAGTTACTTCACATGATTAAAGAAGTAAACTTTGTATCTTTACTGATTTTTATGTTCTCTAGACTGAATTATAAATGTGCCTTTTTCTAACTTCAGAATTTCAGATATCTGAACACCATGCTATGGTATAGAGTTGTGCATTCCCAGTAATAAGACCACTGCACCAGAAGTCCACAGAGCTACTTTAACAAATGTTATTGCTGGATAATGCAAACCCAGCAATTTTATCAAGGTATACCTTGGCAAGAAATGAATATTACAGATCTAAGATTTTTGTTAGGGAAGTGATCAGCACACAACCCACATGGAGGAAAGGCAGGAAGAATAACTAAAAAAAACTTCATTTTCTTGCTTAATCCAACTGTGTGCATAGGCTGCTTTAGAGCGGGATCCTAACAACCAAATCTAAACAAATCTTCTCTCTAGGGAAATCAACCGGGGGCTCTTTGATTCAAAAGATTTTTGGAGAACTGTGAGATGGCATGAAATCACAATTCTCTATTCATGCACTTTACAAATCGGAGAGCCAAATCTCCTATTCCTATTAAAAAACACAACTTACTTATCTTATTCTTAACTGGCTATCAGCCCTAGCTTGCTGCTGCCTTGCCACTGGTAAATCTTCATACCAAAGATAATGGCATGTTTAACTTCTATACCATATATCCAGATATCCCTAGTCTCCACCTTCGGTGTGAATGCAGCAGATAAGACACTATATATGTTCATTCATCTATAATATGTAATCTTCAGCACCTTTGGAAATGTGTATGAACTGATTTACAGATAACACATCCAGGGATCCAAAACTACTTCCAACTATGTACCTTCTAATTCTGCAAAAGCACTGCAGAAAAAAGAAGGCGTGAAAGCTGGTTTTGAGCTTACCCAACATAAAGCATACCAACAATGGCAAGTACAATAACAAGCAGGATAAGAGCTGCCATCTGAGTGCCAATGCCAACAACAGCAGACAGAAACATTAGGTTGCGTGGAGGTCGAAATACATCTCCATGAACAAGCTTCCATCCAGATTCCTCACTAACATCCCTTTCCTGAAAAGAAATCATAGCTTAACACGCTGATCAAGTGAAATCAATGAGAATCATGGCAACTGATTCGTTCTGTATATTCAAATATTTATGCTAGCCACAATCAAATGCCAGTGCGGTAATCAACCAGATTGATGTTTAACAGCAGCAGAACGCATCAATGCGGCTTATAGCCATAGATCATACTTATAGGCTTGTGGCTTCGGCAGGCTAAAAAATTCACTGACTCTGTGCCACTACTTTAACTAATTATGTATTCCTAGATATTTAGCCCCTTGCATGGAAATGATGGATAGATTCATCTTCTCAATACTCTTGTAATGCTATACTTCTGTGACTTCTACAATATGATAATGATATAATAAGACCCATGGCCAAACTATCACAAGAGGTCACAAGAATGAAAAGAGACAGGTTATGTTACCGGAGTCCAGCAGGAGTACATGATTTAACAGAAGTGCCAAGATTCGGTACTTACAAGTGACTCAAGATCATCATCTTCACGAGCATATTTTGCATAATCATTTCTCAGGGTCCTCATCAATATCATTGATACTAAACCAGTTAAGAAAATGACCATCATGAAAGAATTGAAGATGGAGAACCAATGAATCTGAAATGAAAAGTTGGAACTCACTTTAGTGTTCTTGCGATTTCTTTGGACAGAAAGCATAGTCTACCTCTTTGTTAGAATCAACATGACAGTGCTGAAAATGACACCACCAAAATCCTTCCTAAAAAATTCAAGACTGGCCACCAATGTGAACAAGAATTACCTGGTGCTCGAAGAATGGGTAGTCCAAGTAAACTTCAAAACGCCGTGCAAATGCCACATTTGTTTGCACCCACTTAACTGAATATGTCATGTCCAATTTTCTTCCAGCTTCAAGAAGCTTAGGTGACTCTTGAGTGAGATTGACATGAATTACCTACAGGAAAATTTAATTAACCAGTATATATATAGGTTTTCGCTAATTTTTAAGATCACAAATAAGTGCAACACGTACCCTGTTACCGTTGTATTTAACAACAATATTCTTGTGTGTGTAAAGATAGTGCTTGTTTTCATTGTTTTTGTCAGTCTCCCCAACAAAACCTGCTCAGATGAAAACTCACTTGATTATCAAAATGATATAAAGGCTAGAAAACATTAAAGGAGGATGGGCCATTTCAGTTTAGAATTACTTACCCCACAACGGCAGATCATCTAGGTGGTTTCACACGGCAGGCAAAGGAAGAATTACGTACAAAGAATGTCAGAACCAAAAGTCACATTCAAAACAAGAAAAATATGTGCAGCAACACAGAACAATTAACCAAATATGGATCTTCATACCTATGAAAAGCTCAAACCAGTATGAGCTTTCAATGGCATCAGTAAATTGCTGAACCTTTTTAGCATCAAGTTCAATTGTGCAAACGGGGCCCTTGTCCACATTTTCTGAAACAAAAGAGATTAATCATCACTTAGTACAAAAGAACATGCATTTAAGCAATTCACAATCAAAAGTTCTAAAAAAACAAGGATGTGCAAGCAAGATCAACATACTCAAAAACTGTATATCAATCTGACTATCAATCAGCTCATTTCCACCCAGAACCTCTCCAAGTCCACCCCATTTATGTGCAGGGTTTTCAGCTGGTAGACAAAACGGAAGGCTGTAATAGTTGTATGTTTCCTGAGGATTGTTGTACGGGCCAACCTTGTTTACCCAGAGCTTAACTGGTTCTGAAATTTTGTACTGCACACAGACATATAAGAAGCTGCAATACTTTAGTAATGGCAAAACATGTTCTCAGTATGATTGCATATCAGCAGATAGAAGAAGAAAAAAAGATGCTTTCGCCACTGGTCACCATGATGCAAACAGACCCAAAACAAGACATAGAAAAAACAGAGAAACTTTAAAAAATTAAGGTCCATGGCTGACTTGTTCATTGTGAAGAGCACTTCACCATTCAAGAACATTTGAGAAATTTTAAATTCCATGGCTGACTTGGTTGATTGTGAAGAGCACTTCACCGTTCAGAAACATTTGGGATTGTTGACCAGTTAAAGTATCGACCAGAATGAAAATAAAAGAAGCATCTTTCTCATGGCAATTTTTATGGCAGTATACGTCAACTTAAATATATTACTCAGAAATTTGAAGTCAGCAAAAAAAATTCCCTTCTTAGGGTCGAATAAATTATCCATAGGTTTAACTCTTGCATTACCATGTGTTCCTACATATTTTGATATTTGAGCGACATTACGGAGTAAACAAAACCTTAGCTGGAAAACAAATAAGAGCCAAACATTACACCAAGACCTCTGTTTGATTGCAGAGTGGATTCCAAATAGTGTCTCGGTATATTACTTGATAACTTTAATCTTGGAATAGTAACAGCAAACTTGCTCCACAACCACTCTCAAAAAAAAATATACTACATTACTAAGCTATCACATGATTCAGTGTACGTTGTGCAGCACAGCAGAATACAACCAAAGAGAACCTTGGGATATTGTTATTCGGTTTCCATGATATGCTACAGACTAATGCACCTATGACCATCACATCTGATGAAATGATTCTAAAGGAATTGTACTGAAATTTATCCAAAAACTAATATAGAAGAAGAAAAAATTGCTTTCGACACACTGGTCACCATGATGGCAAACAGACCCAAAACAAGACAAAGAAAAAACAGAGAAACTTTAAAATTTAAGGTCCATGGCTGACTTGTTCATTGTGAAGAGCACTTCACCATTCAAAAACATTTGAGAAAATATAAATTCCATGGCTGACTTGTTGATTGTGAAGAGCACTTCACCGTTCAAAAACATTTGGGATTGTAGACCAGTTAAAGTATCGACCAGAATGAAAATAAAAGAAGCATCTTTCTCATGGCAATTTTTATGGCAGTACACATCAACTTAAATGTATTACTCAGAAATTTGAAGTCACCCAAAAAAATTCCCTTCTTAGGGTCAAATAAATTATCCATGGGCTTAACTCTTGCAATTAATTACCATGTATTCCAACATTGTTTGTCACTAATCAGCAGATGCCTACATATTTTGATATTTGAGCGACATTACAGAGTAAACAAGACCTTAGCTGGAAAATAAATAAGAGATAAACATTACACCATGACCTCTGTTTGGTTGCAGAGTGGATTCCAAATGTTGTATCGGTATATTACTTGATAACTTTAATCTTGGAATAGTAACAGCAAACTTGCTCCACAACCACCCTCAAAAAAAAAATACTACATTACTCAGCTATCACATGATTCAGTGTGCGCTGTGCAGCACAACAGAATACAACCAAAGAGAGCCTTGGGATATTGTTATTCAGTTTCCATGATATGCAACAGACTAATGCACCTATGACCATCACATCTGATGAAATGGTTCTAAAGGAATTGTACTGAAATTTATCCAAAAACTAATAAGGCATAACATTCATTTAAATGGACAACACAATGCCAGGTAGAGCCCTATCCAAGGGCACAAAAAGTTTCTCTAACTACTTAAGTTTGTCTTAAATGTTTGCCCATAACAACATTCAGGTGAGGTATCTCATCCTAACCATTGCATGCGCTGAAAATTCGGACAATAACACAGTTACAGCCATTTCCCTGCCCCAGAGTTGTTTCGAAAGTACATACCACCAAGGCTCCAAAATCACTTTTGTCCTAATGCGGCTCTCTAATGTTCTCTTGTAGCAAACAAGGTCAATTAGCCTCTCAAAGCACGCCATGAAGACCCTCCTCTCGCAAGTAGGTAACAACCAATATCCCAAGCGCGAAACCCATCACATCACAGAGCGACAGATCACGCCGCGACCTCGAACTAAGCATGCAACACCCAGGCAACATTAACCCGTAACAACGCACGGCTTCGTCCAGATCCGGCACGGCGCCTCGAGGGATCCCGACGACATACGCATAGGAGGCTCGGATCTAGGGTAGGGAGTACCGAGGGACTATGATAGTAGAACCGCGGTGCGCACCTTGTGGTCGGACTCGGAGGCGGACGCCAGGGGCGGCCGCGCGACGGCGAGGAGCGCGGCGAGGAGGAGGCCGCGGAGGAGGAGCATCTCGTCGGCGTCGGCGGCGGCCGCGAGATCTGGGGTGGAGGGTGGGCGCTGGTTAGGGGGTTTGCGTCGCCCTCCCGAGCCTGCCTGCGCGGTTGGTCTCGTCTCAGTCTTGCCCGAGCACGAGCTGCCTCCCCATAGGAACGAGAATTTGGGGCTACGGTTTTGCGGGAGGTACCTGGGGAATGCAGTATTTGTTGTTTTCTCTCACCTTCGATTAAATCTGCTTTTCCAAAACACATTTAAACCCATTACGGGTCGCGCAAAGAGGGATCTCTCGTGCTAGCCACGTCGGCACAGATAGGACAAAAGAAAACTCGAGCTAGCGAACGGGTTGGGCAGGACCGTCTCGTTTTGATTGGAGAAAATAATCTTTGTATGTTGTGGCAAGATAACCAGGAGGATTTGCTTTCTTCAGGAAGGAAAACCTCACATCTTCCCTTCCAT
>NC_041386.1:521021846-521060186 GCF_002162155.2 Triticum dicoccoides
TCTAACTGGCTCGGACCCAACGCCTCTACTCGCCGTTGCGCCTACGGATCTGAGCTCGCGCGCAATGGCGGTGGTAGGAAGGTGTGGCGCTGCTCGTTCCCACGGTTGCGACAGTGATACGTCTCCAACATATCTATAATTTTTTATTGTCCCATGCTATTATATTATCAATCTTGACTGTTTTATATGCATTAATATGATATTTTATATGATTTTTGGGACTAACCTAGTAACCTAAAGTTCAGTGTCAGTTTCTGTTTTTTCCTTGTTTTTGAGTATCGCAGAAAAGGAAAACCAAACGGAGTCCAATTGCCCTGAAATTTGACGGAGATCATTTTTGGACTAGAAGAAGCCCACGGAATACCGGAGATGGGCCAGAAGAGTCCCGAGGCCACCACGAGGGTGGGGGCGCGCCCACCTACCTCGTGGCCGCCTCGGGGACCCCCAGACTTGTTCCCGACTCAAACACCTCTTATATAACCCCAAACTTCCATAAAGAAACCTAGATCGGGAGTTCCGCCGCCAGAAGCCTCTGTAGCCACCGAAAAACCAATGTAGACCCGTTCCGCCACCCTGCCGAAGGGGAGAATCCCTCTCCGGTGGACATCTTCATCATCCCAGCGCTCTCAATGACGAGGAGGGAGTAGTTCACCCTCGGGGCTGAGGGTATGTACCAGTAGTTATGTGTTTGATCTCTCTCTCTCGTCTTCTTGATTCAGCACAATCTTGATGTATCGCGAGCTTTGCTATTATAGTTGGATCTTATGATGTTTCTCCCCCTCTACTCTCTTGTAGTGCATTGAGTTTTCCCTTTGAAGTTATCTTATCGGATTGAGTCTTTAAGGATTTGAGAACACTTGATGTATGTCTTGCGTGGGATACTCGTGGTGACAATAGGGTATTCTAATGATTCACTTGATGTATGTTTTGGTGATCAACTTGCGGGTTGCGTGACCTTGGGAATCTATGCATAGGGGTTGGCACACGTTTTCGTCTTGACTTTCCGGTAGAAATTTTGAGGCACTCTTTGAAGTTCTTTGTGTTGATTGAATAGATGAATCTGAGATTGTGTGATGCATATCGTGTAATCATACCCACAGATACTTGAGGTGACATTGGAGTATCTAGGTGACATTACGGTTTTGGTTGATTTGTGTATTAAGGTGTTATTCTAGTACGAACTCTAGGATAGATCGAACGAAAGAATAGCTTCGTGTTATTTTACTACGGACTCTTGAATAGATCGATCAGAGGAGATAACTTTGAGGTGGTTTCGTACCCTACAATAATCTCTTTGTTTGTTCTCCGCTATTAATGACTTTGGAGTGACTCTTTGTTGCATGTTGAGGGATAGTTATATGATCCAATTATGTTATTATTGTTGAGAGAACTTGCACTAGTGAAAGTATGAACCCTAGGCCTTGTTTCAACGCATTGCAATACTGTTTACGCTCACTTTTATCATTAGTTACCTTACTGTTTTATATTTTCAAATTACAAAAACATATATCTACCATCCATATTGCACTTGTATCACCATCTACTCGTCGAACTAGTGCACCTATACAATTTACCATTGTATTGGGTGTGTTGGGGACACAAGAGACTCTTTGTTATTTGGTTGCAGGGTTGTTTGAGAGAGATCATCTTCATCCTACGCCTCCCATGGATTGATAAACCTTAGGTCATCCACTTGAGGGAAATCTGCTACTGTCCTACAAACATCTGCACTTGGAGGCCCAACAATGTCTACAAGAAGAAGGTTGTGTAGTAGACATCAGATGACAAGAGCTAGAAGGCGGGCGGCGCTGCGAGCTCTCATCCTGAGGATGTGGCATGAGGATGAGCACAACTCGAAGGACGTCCATGCTGTCGGCGTCATGGGAACGGGGGTATCCAGACTTGTCTGCCTACGGCCCACGGCGTGGCTCCATCGGCGGCTCTGTATGGCCCAGTTTCAGCAACAATGACTCAAGACCCTCGCGAGGGGCCAAGCCTCACGAGGCGGACGACGCCAAGACCTCCCTGGGGGCGGCCTCGCTAGGCTGGCTCCCGAGGAGCGAAGATATCAAGGCAAGGTGCACCTCGTGAGGTTCACGTGACGTGAGCCGTGACGACCAAGGTCAGGCGGGCGCCAACGGGCGCAGTGTGCCAGTTTCCCCTTTGGTGCCAAGGAGGCAAACGCAGGCGCAGAGTCCCAAGGAATCAGGCAAAGGTTTCCATATTGGTGCAACAAGACCAAGACCGCCAGGACGGCAGGACGAAGGTCATCGCGGAGCCCACAACAGCGTCACCACTAGAGCCTTTGTAGGCAAAGACTACTTTTGTTAGGATAACTTGTACTAGTTGTCCCCCTTTGAATTTGGCCGTTGTGGGATCCCTTCCCGCCTACATTTGGGAAGAGGACCAATGCCACTATAAATAGGACTTAGCCACCAGAGAGAGGGGGACGGATCATTCAGACCATCCTCTCACCCATCAGCTCATCGAGCTCAAGAACACCTCTCCTCTTAAGGTTGTTCATCCACTATACCAGTTCATCCTCAACCCTTCGAGGCAATCCACCACAAAGCTGGAGTAGGGTATTACACCGCAAGGTGGCCCGAACCAGGATAAACTATTATGTTTCTTGTCCCTCGGGTTCGCCGAGCTAGGCTGTGGAATCGTTGGGCCGACAGGTCGGGAAGAAGGAGTATTTCGTACGCACCCAGTGTTCGAACCTCTCAAGGGTCTACGGAGCCCTGAATCCGACATTTGGCGCGCCAGGTAGGGGTGCATCGAAGATTCTCCTCCGTCAATCGACTCGCTGCCGCTCCACCATCTCCATGGTTGATGCTCGTCGAGCCCGTGCTGAGCATCGAGCCACTCTCGCCGCGTGCGTCACCCAGACGGCGCCCGTCGACGGGCCTCCCCGTCGTTCTCCATCACCTGCCGCCAACATCGTCACTGGCCCGACGGGGCACGAGCAGCAAGCTTCGTCGCAACATCCCTCTGTGCGGCGGGACGGATGCATCGCCACCCCGTCTCTAACTCTGGCCAGCTCGTCGTCCCATGCTCGTCATGGCCCGGCGAACGCGTAGGCTACGTTGCTCATGGCGTGTGAGCTCCTGCACTACCGCCCAGTCGACGACCTCTGTGAAGACTAGTTGGACCGCATCGCCGAGCTAGTCAGCGCGGCTGGGGGCTCGCCTGCACCGTCCCTCTCGTTACATTGTCCGCTGCCTGCTGCGGGCGACGTGGCCCATGGGGCGCCTCCTCCACCTCCCCGTCAGGACGTCATCCTCGGCCCAAGGCACGCGGCTCCGCGGCGTGACCCACCGCGCCAGGCGCCCGCGCGCGAAGAAGAAAGCTGCGGGAGATCCAGCGGCCGCAAGAATGTGCTCCGGCGCTCCCTCCACCACCATGTCATGACCGCGCGCCGCCTGCATGTTGGGGAACGTAGTATTTCAAAAAAAATCCTAGAATCACGCAAGATCTATCTAGGAGAAGCATAGCAACGAGTGGGGAGAGTGTGTCCACGTATCCTCGTAGACCGAAAGCGGAAGCATTTAGTAACGCGGTTGATGTAGTCGAACGTCACTACAAGAGATTAGGCCTACTATGACGAGCCAAAAAATGTCATCGAACAGCTAATAACGTCACAAATTACACCTGAGTGACGTTTTATGGGCGTCACGAGCATCGTCACGGAATCCCCGTCACAGATTACTTCTCGTGACGGTGCTCGCAAAACAGTGTCACTGGAAATGGGACCTTCGGTGATGTTTTATAGAACGTCAACAGCTTGCTATTTCTATGACGGTGGATTAAATGTCACAAGTTAGGAGCAAAGATGCCATGTTATACAATATTCAATGATGGAGCAACGTTACTGACTTTATGCCACATCAACACCCGCACAGATTACCCCACTATGAGCATCACTACTTTCATTATTGATGAAGATGACATCATCAAAATACATTTACTATATTTTGAATAATTTGCATTGAATTATCAGATCCACTATATTGCAAATGCATTTCAACAGTAAGTATTTAATTCACATCACATCACATTATATAAATAAATTGTGAGCTAAATCACATTATGAAACGAAAGACAAATCATATTATATATTCAATCTCTTAGGAAAATCATCCTATAAATAGAAATGACAATAAAAAATAACACTAAATCAAGTTTGACACGACAATACACAAGACAATGGAATCTTGCTGAGTTGCTTGAGCCCTCAATAGAAAACCAATCAGGTTAACTGTATCATGTGTTGCTTCTTTTCCCAAGCTTCATTCTTCTTTTGTTGGCTCTTCTTCACACTTTCAATTCTTCTTGATGCTTCATTTGCATCTCTTCAAGTGCTCTGCCTTGTGCTTCAAATCTCACAGCTAACTCCCCCCAATGCCTATAAACTAAGGAAACACAACAGCATGTTGCATCTTAATGAGATGAAAACATACAAGATAAAAACGTATAACAGTACCACTAAGAAGCATATAATCTATCAAATTACAAATCTGAGTACATTATTAACTAGATTTGCGGGTGTGCAGATGGGCCAATAATACAGTATATTAGTTTGGCAAAACAAGAAGACACAAACTTGTATAAAAATTGTGAGTCAAAAAAAAATTTACATCGATCCCTGCTGCACTTTTAACTAGTGTGCTACTTAAAGTTCTAAGTAGCATGTGAATGACTAGTGAGTCCAGTAGGGCAGCATATGACAATGAATTATAGTAATCTACTGAACATATTTCATAATTGGGCCCGTTTGATAACAAAGTATTATAAAAACTGAAGTATTGCAAACTACTTGATAGCAAAGTATTTTCTAAGTATTTTGAGAATACTACAGTTTTTTAGATTACCATAGTTTTATTTACAATGAGCTGTTTGGTTGCCCCTAACAACTGTGCTTTTACTACTGTAGTATTGGGCAAACTGAAGTTTTTTCTCTGCATAAAAAAAGAACCCCAAACCTCTTTTTTAAAAACATAGTTGCTGAATGCTTAAACGCAATAGCTAAACAACAAAACTTACAGCGTTATGCGGCAACAGCCAAACATGTTCTATGTATTATGAATACTCCAAAATACTCTGTTTTGATAAAACTATGGTATCCCACACCTAAATGCAAAATTACTGTAGTTTTTGATACTTTGGTTTATATAATACTTTGCTATCAAACACCGAGTACATAGATACACAATACCACAGTTTTGCCATAACAGAGTATTTGAAAGTATTTAGAATACTGTGCAAGAGCCGTTTGAAGCAGTTCCGAACGGTGCGCTGAGCTAGCTAGACACATCTAAACTGATTAACGGGCATGCACTTAGCACAGATGTATGATCATGCACTAACTGAATGGCCAAGCTAAACACGCCATGCACAATCTCGGTGTTACACCTACCAGAGCAAATTGGATTAGGAGGAGGCAGTCAACGGCGGAGCTGCGCGTTGCCCCGAGCAGCTTGGTTTTCTTTTCGCATCTCGGATCACCAAGAGGTGTGCGTGAAGGCATGACCTAAAGCTCCGCAAGACGGTGGTGTCGGTAACGGATCATGCGGCGAAGCTGCTCGTGAACTGAAAAAACTTGGCTTTCATCTGCGTTGCCCGGAGCAGCTTGCTCCGCCCCATCAACCATGGCAATTCGTACCACACTGTACTGTCGTTCCTTGATCTGTCCATGGCCACCCGATCAAGACAACCTCCACAGACAATGGGGCTGCCGGCGGTGGCTTGGGAGCGACCAAAGATAATGATGAGTTTGTTCCTTCGCGTGCTCAGTTTTAAAAAAAGAGGTCTGAGGTTCTTTTTTTTAAACAGAGAAAATACCATAGTATTGGAAATTAATATCATAGTTTTTAGGTCTTGTCAAACAACTCAAAGTAATTAAAACCATGGTAATCCTAAAAACAGTAGTATTTTCAGAATACTTAGAAAATACAGAGCTATCAAACAGGGCCTTGCATAAGTATAGTTGTTTGACGCTTTGGTTACTACAAAAGTTTAGATCAGCACATCACTACAAAAACAGATCGGTAATGTACTAAAAAATCGCAGATCAAAACACAAAAATGTTTCTTTAGTAAGAAGTGACAGCCATTCATCCATTCAATGTACTGAACAAACTCAGAATAATGCAATATCTGAAGGTCATCACCCAACCACTACATGCCACATTATTCCTATTAACTGTATGTTTTCTCATCTCTGAATTGATTCAGACATGCTATGAATTTGGCCGTTCATCACCTTATGTACAACTACGTGCCATAAGCAACTAGTACTAGTACTATCTACACTATTTTAATCAGTTGTGTGCTTACTCACCTTCCCCAACAGCTACAGCTAATTGTGTGCGTGCACTGGAGTTGTACGATGCTTACTCAATCTAAATATAACAAATAAAAATACAAGTTATGCACAAAGGAAGGACACGATGAGCTTAAATGGTAGGCATACACAACTAAACCTGGGCAAACGTCGGGCCGGGCCGAGTTTCGGGCCGGGCTTGTAAAAGCCCGACCTTCATTTCTCAAGCCCAAGCCCGGCCCGAAGCCCGAAATACTCCATATTTTCAAGCCCGAGCCCGGCCCGAAAGTCAAGCCCGAAGCCCGAAAGCCCGGCCCGAATGCTATTTTCTAGTACGCGCACGTGCAAGCCCGGCCCGAAGCCCGAAAGCCCGGCCCGAAATACGGGAAAATTGAAGCCCGAGCCCAGCCTGAACTATCTTTCGGGTTGCAAAACAAAGCCCGAGCCCGGCCCGAATGTCAAGCCCGGCCCGGCCCGGCCCGGGTTTTTCGGGCCGGGCTCGGGCCGGGTCGTCGGGCCGGGCTGCCCATGCCCGGGTTTATACACAACCAGGTAAGGAATTGTCAAGTACTGGACTGTAAGAAAACAGAAAGTGGAGAAGTTAGTAAAAAGTTTAAGCTTCAGACTTTACCAACATAGCAAGGTCGATAAGATTATCTTGATATTGCAAACCCAGTCCTCCTACCTACGGTGAGCAGTCGATTAATGCGCCTGCGTTATAGGGGAATAAAACAGAAGAGACAGAGTATACTGGCAAGTGTTCACATGGAGAAAAAATATTACAGAATAACATAATCATTTTCTGTTCCACCGAGTAGTATTAGCATCTGAATGAACCTTTTAGTATATAGATTTTTCAGCAGCTAGTAACTATGGTATGGCCCATGATACAAGCCCACGGCTATTCCTAGTATAGTTGCATTGTTAAGACTCTGAACGTAGAGTCTAGTCACATATTAGATGTTCTTGAGCATGCTGGATATTGCATAATATTGCAGCTTAAAGGGGAAACTTGAGTTGAAATTATTCATTGTAGAAATTTAGAGACAGTTCGAAACATAGAAGTATGAACCATACCATTGATAAGAGCAAAGGACATTGATCTTACTCCTGATCTAGATGAACTGCAACTAGGAAAAGGAGATCTCAAATAGGTGGTTAGAAGAGTCAAATTCTAGATCACAAATCTTACATCAGGAACCAGCGAAATATTACCCTCGAGTAGTTGAAGGGGAGCAGATCTAATGGTGTTGTAGCCGGGTTCCTTACAGAGTTTCCAACCCATCCCCTAGCCTATCTGCATCATCGGGTTGCCTCTCCCAAACCTGGTGTCTCCCGCCGCCGCCGTCTTGTTGGTCGCTGGACGAAACCAATCTTCTAAATCACCATCTACATCTCAAGTAGTGGGCGATGGAGGGGTGATGAGGCAGCGTCCAGATCTTGGTGAGGCACGCGGTGAGAAACGAAGACAGGGAAGGCGCCAGAGATGGATGGGGCGATGGTTGACAAGCCATCCATGAAGTGGCGGTGAAGGTAGCATGGAGGTCGGACCAGGCAGCAAATAGGGCACGTCGGCATCGGGGCGCGGCTGGCGGCGAGTGATTTGGAGGCGCCGCCGGTGAGATGAGATTTGAGTCAGGTGCGAGTTGGTACAGGTGTATCTGTTGGGGATTTTTTTGGGCTAGGATTTTATTTGGAGGCACGGAGCGTGGCGTGAGATCTACCGCCAAATTGGATCACCACTTGGAGCTGAATTCTGTTTCTTTTCTTTTCTTTTTTTGCTCTGTGGTTCTAAATTCTTGGTGTGGCATCGTTTTAAAAGGTGGGTGATAAGGATTAAAAAATCCCATCAGGATTAAAAAATCCCATCAACTCTCATATTTCCATTTTAACTTTTGAGAGCTAAATGTAACAAGATTAGCTCTCGGGTGTGCCACTGATGTTTTTTTGCATACACACTAAATATTTATTATATTATAGATATGAAAATAATGTCCTCTTGGCTCTCTTATTTTCATTTTTATTTTTGAGATAAACACATGAGCTCACGGACGCTCGATTCAAGTTTTTTGCCCAACCACTACCTATTTATATTAGAAAGAACAAAATAAATTTTACCTTTATAAAAAAGAACTAATATAAGTATTTCCATGCCCACTACCTATTTATATTATATCGAGAAAAATAATTACAACCCTTAGCAGCCTTTGAAAAAACTATGGCAGGTCCCAGTGCCAACACTGACGCATGGGTCCAATCGCTCAATTACCCAAGAACTAGCTTTGCCGAGTCTGAATACTATACCTAACATGAAAAAAATGATCTTCTCACATTCATAGTACTCTGTGACTCTAGTGGGCTCGTCATGAAAATTACCAAAATGTCACAAAAATTGGGAGCCAGGTGTGCTGAAAGGTTGAGGAAATTCGGTGACGTTTATCGTCACCGATTTGCGATAATTGGTGACGTCACCTACGACAACATCACGCATTAGGAATTTATGTGACGTTCTCCACCATCGTCATGAGGATTTTCGTCACAGTATGTCAATTTTATTGAAGTGTCACGATCCAACCGATCCAAGTACCGAACGTACGGCACCTCCGTGTTCAGCTCACGTTCAGCACGATGACGTCCCATGAGCTCTTGATCCAGCAGATGCTCGAGGGAGAGTTCCATCAGCACGACGGCGTGGTGTCGGCGTTGGTGATGTGATCCGCGCAGGGCTTCGCCTAAGTACCACGGCTATATAATGTGAGGTGTAATCTGTGAAGGGCGGCACCGCACAAGGTTAAGAGAAACTTGTGTGTTCTAGGTGCCCCCTCTCCCCACATATATATAGGTTGGAGAGGGGAAGAGGCAGCCTTAGGGTGCCCCCAAGTAGGCCGAATCCTACTTGGGGTGCAAGCCCAATTCGCCCCCCTTCCTTATTTCAGCATATCGGAAGGAAAGAGAAGTGGGAAGAGAAGGAAAGGGTGGAGGCCGAACCCTCTTCCTTCCCTTCTTCTTCCCCTTCCTTTCCTCCTACACCTATTCGGCCTAGGAGGGGCGCAACAGCCCACCAGGGGCTGGTCTGTCCCTCACTTGGCCCAATAGGCCCATAACTTTGCCGGGGGTGCCCGGAACCCCTTCCGGTGACCCGATATCACCCCGAACACTTTCGGTGTCCAAATATCATCGTACTATATATGATTCTTTACCTCTCGACCATTTTGAGACTCCTCGTCATGTCTGTGATCTCATCCGAAACTCTGAACAAACTTCGGTCACCAAAAACACATACCTCATAATACAAATCGTCATCGAACGTTAAGCGTGCGGACCCTACGGGTTCGAGAACTATGTAGACATGACCGAGACACATCTCCGGTCAATAACCAATAGCGGAACTTGGATGCTCATATTGGCTCCTACATATTCTAGGAAGATCTTTATCGGTCAAACCGCATAACAACATACGACATTCCCTTTGTCATCGGTGTGTTACTTGCCCGAAATTCGATTGTCGGTATCATCATACCTAGTTCAAGCTCGTTACCGGCAAGTCTCTTTACTCGTTCCGTAATGCATCATCCCGCAACTAACTCATTAGTCACATTGCTTGCAAGGCTTATAGTGATGAGCATTACCGAGAGGGCCCAGAGATACCTCTCCGATACACGGAGTGACAAATCCTAATCTCGATCTATGCACCTGTAGAGCATCTTTATAATCACACAGTTACGTTGTGACATTTGATAGCACACAAGTGTTGCAGACGTAGTAATTTCAAAATTTTCCTACGCACACACAAGATCATGGTGATGCATAGCAACGAGAGGGGAGAGCTTCGTCCACGTACCCTCGAAGACCGTAAGCAGAGGCATTATGAGAATGCGGTTGATGTAGTCGTACGTCTTCACGATCCGACCGATCGAAGTACCGAACGTACGGCACCTCCGAGTTCAGCACATGTTCAGCTCGGTGACGTCCCACGAACTCCGATCCAGCAGAGCTTCGAGGTAGAGTTTCGTCAGCACGACGGCGTGATGACGGTGATGATGATGCTACCGACGCAGGGCTTCGCCTAAGCACCGCTACGATATGACCGAGGTGGATTATGGTGGAGGGGGTCACCGCACACGGCTAAAAGATCAACTGATCAACTTGTGCGTCTATGGGGTGCCCCTGGCCACGTATATAAAGGAGGGAGGAGGAGGAGGCTGGCCCCTAGAGGGGGCGCGCCAAGTGTGGGGAGTCCTACTAGGACTCCCAAGTCCTAGTAGGATTCTCCTTTTCCTTTCCGGAGTAGGAGAGAAGAAAGAAGGAAAGAGAAAGAGGGAGTAGGAATGGGCAAGGGGGGCGCCGCCCCCTATCCCCTGGTCCAATTCGGACCCAAGGGGGGCGCGCGCCTTCTTCCCATTGTCCTACCTCCTCTATTCCTGTATGGCCCAATAAGGCCCAATACTTCTCCTGACGAATTCCCGTAACTCTCCAGTACTCCAAAAAATACCCGAATCACTCGGAACCTTTCCGATGTCCGAATATAGCCTTCCAATATATCGATCTTTACGTCTCGACCATTTCGAGACTCCTCGTCATGTCTGCGATCTAATTCGGGACTCCAAACAAACTTCGGTCATCAAATCACATAACTCACAATACAAATCGTCACTGAACGTTAAGCGTGCGGACCCTACGGGTTCGAGAACTATGTAGACATGACCGGAGATGTAACCAATAGCTTGTAACATCCCAAATTTTCAATTTGGAATGTTATACATTAGATCATCATGCATATCATATTTTCTTGCATTTTGCCCGATCCTAGAAATTTCACGCAACTCAAGGACCCTCAGAGAGAGTTGGAGATTTCGTTATTTTCATATTTGAGTTTTCTCAAATTGTGAAAAGAGGATCATTTGATTTATTTTATTTCATCTTTAATTATTTTTCCGGTGTCAAAATATATAAGAGAGGGAATAATATGACTTTCCCAAATTTAGGAAAAATGAAGATTTAATGAATAAATCAAATTTTGGTTTTGTCGGAGTTTTATTTGCGTTTTATTTGGATAGGGAAAAATGCATGTTTTCAAAAATTGCATTTTAGGCCCGGAGTAAAGTTCATTTTGTTCGACTCATTTTTAGGAGTCGGGGAAAATTTACTTTAGGAGTTTTGGAGCCCGTTTAGTTTTCTTTTTCTTTTGTTTTCTGCGCGCGAAACCAGTTAAAAAAAACTTTCCAACGCCAGGCCAGCCGGGCCAAGGCCCAGGCCAGCCGCCGCCCCAGCTCCCTGTGCGCTAGCGCCAGGAGCCTCGCTCGCCGAGTCCCAGCGGGACTCCAGGAGCCGGCCGCCCCTCTAGGCCGAGTCCTAGTAGGACTTTAGCCCCCCCTTTTCCTTGTTTTGTTTTCCTATTCCTACTCTATTTCTTGTCCCCTACCCCAAGTCTCCTCTCTCCCCCACCTATATAAATACCCCCACACCCCCCTCCAAAACATCAAATCAAACCCCAAGCCCCACACCACCCCGCGCCTCCCCAAGCCGCGCCCCACCCCGCGCCCCTCACCCACGCCGCCGCCCTTGTGCATCGCCGCCGCCGCCCAACGCCGCCGCACGCCGGAACCTCGCCGAGGTAGCCGCGCCGCGTCTCTTTTTATCCCCTCGGTTCGGTTTTCTTATAAACCATTCCGATTCTTTTCTTCTCTTCCGATTCGTTTTCTTTCTGATTCTTTTCTAAACCGTTCCGGTTTTCTTTCTGGTTTTTCGTTTCGGTTTTCTTCCGAAACCCTAGATCGGTTTTCCGTTTCTTTTTCGGTTTCTTTTCTGAAAACCCTAGATCGGTTTTCGTTCTTCTTTCGGACTGTTCATCTCAACGAACGTGATCACCGATTATTTCCCGGTTAATGAACGTCCATTCGTTTAACTGTTCACCTTTTTCTTTTCGTCAGATTTATTCTGCGATCGTGATCTCAAATCCGATCTTCGTTCTAGTCTTTCTTCTCGCTCGTTTATCGGAATCAGGTGATTCAAGCGCCTGGAGTTTCGTTTCGAAACCGCCGTTCCGTCTAATCAACTTAAACAAGTTTTTGCCCCGGTAAAATTTGACCTAGTTTCAACTTGCTAGAACCGAGTTGTTTTCTTCTGCCGTTTCTTTTCCGTCGTCTGTTCGGTTCTTCTTTCTTTGCAACCGGAGTTCTTAAGTTGAACTTTCTGGTTCGTTCTCTTGTTCGAGTTTTACCTGTGCATTAGATGAGTACTTATTGTGTGCTTGTTGTTTGTCTGCGATAGATCACCCGGATTGCGCCGCTTGTTACTTCGAAACCCTAGGTCTCGCGGATCATCAGCAAGGCAAGTAACACTTTGATCATACCTTTTCTACAACCCATGTTTTATTGCATTAGATCAATCCTCTCACATTGCATGATTAGGATCTAATTAAATCGTGGGATGGGAAGTAGATGAGGTAGTACCTATTACCTGTTTATTATCAAACTTTTGAGAGTTACTTCTACGTTTGCTTATTATGCCATGTTATGCTAGTAGACGTGGATTGGGTGAGTGATATCCATGACAGATGTGAGTTTATTAATTTTAATGGTTTATCTAAGGTGGCAACTTAAACACACATCTGGGTGGATTGAGGCACCTGATGTCTATCAGGACTTGCCTGTTTTTTTTCGGACCGCCACCCAGGCTCAAAGGGATCATAAGATCTTTCAAACTAGAAACTTACGTGTGCAGCCACAAGCCATTATGGGCTCTGGCATAGTTGACTAAGTCGTGCGAACTCTTACGGGTAGACTAGCAGATGTAGGGGAAGTAGGTGTACCGGTCTACCCACATGTAAGGTGCTAGCGCTTCTGAAAGATTGTGTCTCGGTCATCCGTCTTCTCAAACACCATGTAGTGCGAGAAACCAAACAGAGGCGATCAAGTCTTGTGGGGAAAAGTGCGCAAACCTCTGCAGAGTGTACAAACTAATCATGATTAGCCGTGTCCCCGGTTATGGACAACTTGAGTATCTAGTACTTGAATATCATGTGAATCTCAACATGTTACCTCTAATTAATGTTGTTGGGTTTTAATTATTTTTAATGGGGATTGAGAATGCTGTCAACCATTCTCAATGTTTCACAACCACCATGATAGTTAAATAAATTTATTCCTTTGCAGTAGGGAAAAACTGGCTTTACGCAAAATTGTAACCATAGAGCTTTCCACCAGCCATATATGCATATAGTATAGCTGTTTCATTCCATTACTCTCTATGTGTTACATTGCCAACATATTCCATGTGCTGACCCGTTTTCGGGCTGCAACTTCTCATGTTGCAGACTTTTCAGACGACGAGTAAGGTGTTTTTAGGTCGTGGCCCTATACTCAGTGATGCCGTTGGAGTTGATGGACCCATTTATCTTCCGAGTCTTCCACTGTTATCGTTATAATGTGGCCTTAAGCCATATTTATTGTAAAAGTTCTCTTTGAGACAATGATGTAATAAGTGTGTGATTGCCACTCTGCTATAAATCCTTCGATGTACTGTGTGGTGTCAGCATTACTGATCCAGGGATGACACCTGAGCACAGAGCACTTGATCCATTCGGGTCGGGTCGCTACAGAGAATGGTATCAGAGCACACGCTGACTGTAGGACACGACCACTAAGTTAAAGCCATAGACCACCATTCTCTTCTCATTTTCTAAATCCTCATCTTTTCTACTCTATTAGGATGACGAACGCGAAGATTAAGTACGCACAACCAGATGAAGGCACACCATTTGGATTTCACCTGAAGGAAGTCACCAAGTACCTGAACATTGGATTACCAAGCTTCACGGGAACCTTCAACGGCACTCTGCCTGAAGAGGAGCGCTGGAAGATTCAAGTTCACGTTCTGGGAAGGACATTCGTACCAATCACGAAGCCCATAGATAGTGTTTTCAATGCACCAACCTAGAGTCTGGGAAGGAGCATGGCAGCTCATATCACCATAGGACGCATTGGAGAAGTTTACCAAGAAGACCTCAAGGACACTATCTACCAGATTTGCGGACGCCGAGATGAACAATGGGAGTTAGTCAGCACCAAGAAGGATAGATCCATTGCATCTTTTATCCAGGAGTTAAACCAGCACATTCGACGCCACGAGAACTAGATGTGCAATGATATGATAGAGTTGAAGAATGCAAAGGCAAGGATCATTGAGCTAGAAGGAGAACTGAAGTCTACACGCAAGGACTACATGGACGAGATCGTAGCTCTAGCAAGACACAATTGCGATCTTAAGCAGGAGATTGAAGAACTCAAGAGGAAGTTAGCATCCACGGAGGAAGACGAGTATGTCGCATGTCCGGACAACTACATCATCATCGACGACACCGATTCGGATCCAAGTGAACCCGACTTTGAAGACGAAGCTGGAGCAGATATCATGGAGTCTTCCACCGGTTCAAATTTCTAGATGACCACCAGATAGTAGTAGCATTTACCCCCCTGTAAACATTATAGTTCGAGCACTTTTGCGATAGTTTTAGACCGATTGTAAGCCCTTGTTTGATTGAATGAAGTGATTTTTGTGTGCATTTGCTCATGTGCATTGGGGTAGTATTTTCCCTTTAGACCTCACTCTATTCTTAATTCTCGTCTCTTCTAAAAACCCTCAGATGCCTCCGAGACGTGACAATGGATTCCCGCCGGAACTCACTCAATTGATCCAGCAGCAAAATCAATTGATGCAGATGTTAGTCCAGAACCAACAGAACAACAACAACAACCCACCACCACCACCACCACCTGTTGACCACTTAGCCCGTTTCCTTAGGCTGAATCCGCCGGTGTTTTCCAGTAGCACCGAGCCGATAGTAGCAGACAATTGGCTCCGCAAGATAGGAAGGGAGTTGACCACTGGAGGATGCACGGATGGTGAGAAAGTGAAGTTTGCCGCTCACCAGCTTGATGGACCCGCGGCAGCATGGTGGGAGAATTTCACAGCCACTTACCCAGTTGACACTGTCACATGGGATCAGTTTCAGCAAGCTTTCCGCACTGCCCATGTTTCAGCAGGAGCTATGGCCCTGAAGAAGTGTGAGTTTCGCAACTTACGCCAAGGAGGAAGGACAGTTGGCCAGTATGTTGACGATTTCAGCAAGTTAGCACGTTATGCCCTAGATGACGTTGCTACGGATGCAGCTAAGCAGGAGAAGTTTCTGGAAGGACTAAATGATGAACTAAGCATGAAGTTGATGGTAGCGAGTTTCAACAACTACCAGGAGTTGGTAGATCGTACCATCATGATTGAAGGGAAGCAACAGCAGATTGAGAACCGTAAGAGGAAGTATGGACAGGGGAAGTATAACTCTGGAGCCCAGCAGAAGCCCCGTTTTGCCCCTAAACCGGGATTTCAGTTTCAGCACACCCATGGAGTAGGTAGCTCGCACAACCATAATGGCCACAAGAATGGTAATGGAGGAAGCAACGGCCAGAACCGTACCATCCCATCGACCCCAACCAAGAGAGACCTGAGTCAAGTCACCTGTTTCAAGTGTTCCAAGACCGGATATTATGCCAATGAATATCCTGAAGGCCAGAATGGAAATGGCAATGGAAGCTCTGGGAAGAAGCCGAACCCTTTCAATAGGGGACAGGTGAACCACGTTAATGTGGAGGAGGTTGAAGATCAGCCTGATGCAGTAATCGGTAAGTTTCTGGTTAAGTCATTTACTGCACTCGTTCTTTTTGATACTGGTGCATCACATTCATACATATCAAGGGGATTTGTGGAAAAGTATAGCCTGCCCACTAGGATTCTTAAAACGCTTATGCTAGTAAGCTCGCCAGAAGCAGAGTACATGGCCAGACAAGGATGTTTCCAAGTGCCATTAAGTATAGGAAGGCACGTTTTCCCAACGGATTTAATTATTTTGGAATCCCAAGGTCTAGATGTGATTCTTGGTATGGATTGGCTGTCGATGTATGGAGGAAACATCGATTACGCCAGTAAGACAATTTTGCTTACCACACCAGAAGGAAGAAGGATCAAGTATGTATCCTGGCATGTGCCAAACAGGACACAAGTAAACTGCCTAACAGGAGTTGTGCAAGAGGAAGTACCAGTGGTGAAGGATTTTCCTGATGTATTTCCTGAGGAATTACCAGGCATGCCACCGGATAGAGACATTGAGTTTTTAATTGAGTTATTGCCAGGTACAGGCCCAATATCGAAGCGACCGTACCGGATGCCAGCAAAGGATTTGGTGGAAATTAAGAATCAGATTAAGGAGTTATTGGATAAAGGTTACATTCGCCCAAGTTCTTCGCCTTGGGGATCACCCGTACTTCTAGTGGAAAAGAAGGATGGATCATTAAGGATGGTTGTAGATTATCGGGGATTGAATGAAGTAACCATCAAGAATAAGTACGCACTGCCAATGATCAACGACCTGTTTGATCAGTTGCAAGGAGCTAAAGTGTTTTCCAAGATCGATTTGCGATCAGGGTACCATCAATTGAAGATTCGAGAGCAGGACATACCTAAGACAGCGTTCACCACGAGATATGGACTGTATGAGTATACCGTTATGTCATTTGGATTGACTAACGCACCTGCCTATTTTATGAACCTGATGAACAAAGTGTTTATGGAGTTTTTGGATAAGTTCGTCGTAGTGTTCATTGATGACATCCTGGTTTATTCAAAGAATGAAGAGGAGCATAAGGAACATTTGCGTTTGGTTTTGGAGAAACTAAGGGAACATCAGTTATACGCCAAATTCAGCAAATGTGAGTTTTGGTTGAAGGAAGTTGGATTCCTCGGACACGTTATATCCGGAGAAGGTATAGCAGTTGACCCCACTAAGGTTGAGACCGTAACCGAATGGGAAGCACCAACAACAGTTGGAGAGATCCGGAGTTTTCTTGGACTCGCAGGATACTACCGGAGATTTATTGAGAACTTTTCAAAGATTGCAAAGCCTATGACGGAGTTGTTGAAGAAGGATACTAAGTTCAATTGGACTGAGGAATGTGAGGCTAGTTTCCAGGAATTGAAGAAACGATTGGTTACCTCACCAGTATTGATTTTGCCAGATCAGACCAAGGATTATGAGGTGTATTGCGACGCTTCACGTCGAGGACTTGGAGCAGTGCTTATGCAGGAAGGAAGAGTTGTTTCGTATGCTTCACGACAACTGAAGCCTCATGAGTTGAATTATGCCACACATGATTTGGAGTTAGCAGCCGTAGTGCATGCTTTGAAAACGTGGAGACATTTCCTCATTGGAAATCATTGTGAGGTGTACACGGATCACAAGAGTTTGAAGTACATTTTCACTCAGAAGGAGTTGAACCTCCGACAAAGGAGATGGTTGGAGCTCATCAAGGATTATGACATGAGATTGCATTACCATCCCAGAAAAGCTAATGTAGTAGCTGACGCATTGAGCCGTAAGAGCCATGTCAATACTCTAACGACGGGGAAAATACCCAAGGAGTTAGCCGAAAACCTTCGTGAGCTATGTTTGGAAATAGTTCCGAGAGGCTATGTAGCAACATTGGAGATTCAGTCAACATTGATGGATAAGATCAGAGAAGCTCAGAAATCTGACAAGGAGATTGCTTCTATAAAAGAGAGAATGAGCAAAGGTAAAGCAAAGGGATTTCGTGAGGATGAGCACGATACCTTATGGTTTGAGGACCGTGTTTATGTGCCAAATGACCCGGAGATCAGGAAGTTGATTTTGCACGAGGCACATGATTCACCGTATTCGATTCACCCAGGAAATACCAAGATGTATTTGGATTTGAAGGAAACATTCTGGTGGACCGGAATGAAGAAGGATATTGCAGCATATGTAGCAGTTTGTGACGTATGTCAGAGAGTAAAGGCAGAGCATCAAAAGCCAGCAGGATTGTTACAACCATTGCCGATACCCGAATGGAAGTGGGATAAGATAGGCATGGATTTTATCACAGGACTACCCGGGACAAAAGCAGGCTATGACTCGATATGGGTAGTAGTTGATCGTTTGACAAAGGTAGCACATTTTATTCCAGTTAAGACCACTTACACCAGTGCTAAGTTGGCAAAGATATACATGACTAGGATCGTTTGTTTGCATGGAGTTCCGAGGAGTATCGTATCAGATAGAGGAACCCAATTTACTTCAAAGTTTTGGAATCAGTTGCATGAAACTTTAGGAACCAGACTGGAGTTCAGCACAACTTTTCACCCACAGACGGATGGACAGACCGAGAGAGTCAATCAGATTTTGGAAGATATGCTGAGAGCTTGTGCACTAGATTATGGATCTAGTTGGGACGATAACTTGCCATATGCGGAGTTTTCTTATAACAACAGTTACCAAACCAGTTTGAAGATGGCACCTTTCGAAGCTTTATACGGAAGAAGGTGCAGGACACCGTTGTCATGGGACGAAGTTGGAGACCGTCAATTCTTTGGACCAGATTTGATTAAGGAGTCTGAACGGAAAGTTAAGTTGATTCGCGATAGGCTCAAGGTAGCCCAGCCAGGCAGAAGAGTTACGCAGATTCTAAACGCAAGGAGACAGTCTACGAAACCGGAGACAGAGTTTATCTCCGAGTATCCCCACTTCGAGGAGTTAAGTGCTTTGGAGTTAAGGGAAAGTTAGCACCGCGTTTCGTTGGACCGTATAAGATCTTGCAACGTATGGGAGAAGTCGCTTATAAGTTGGAATTACCAGAGGGACCGTCAGGAGTTCATGATGTATTCCATGTTTCCCAGCTGAAGAAATGTCACGCCGAGATGGCGGAGGTACCGTTAAGAGATACAGTGCCACTTGAAGCGATTCAGTTGAAGGATGACTTAACGTATGAGGAGAAGCCAGTCAAGATTCTCGAGTTTGCCAGCCGAGTTACTCGTAGCAAGGTTATCAAGTTTTGTAAAGTTCAGTGGAGCCACCACACGGAGGATGAAGCCACCTGGGAGCGAGAGGAAGATTTACTCAAGGACCACCCTCACCTATTTTCTAGCCAACCCGAATCTCGAGGGCGAGATTCCTCTTAAGGGGGGTAGGTTTGTAACATCCCAAATTTTCAATTTGGAATGTTATACATTAGATCATCATGCATATCATATTTTCTTGCATTTTGCCCGATCCTAGAAATTTCATGCAACTCAAGGACCCTCGGAGAGAGTTGGAGATTTCGTTATTTTCATATTTGAGTTTTCTCAAATTGTGAAAAGAGGATCATTTGATTTATTTTATTTCATCTTCAATTATTTTTCCGGTGACAAAATATATAAGAGAGGGAATAATATGTCTTTCCCAAATTTAGGAAAAATGAAGATTTAATGAATAAATCAAATTTTGGTTTTGCCGGAGTTTTGTTTGTGTTTTATTTGGATAGGGAAAAATGCGTGTTTTCAAAAATTGCATTTTAGGCCCGGAGTAAAGTTCATTTTGTTCGACTCATTTTTAGGAGTCGGGGAAAATTTACTTTAGGAGTTTTGGAGCCCGTTTAGTTTTCTTTTTCTTTTGTTTTCTGCGCGCGAAACCAGTTAAAAAAAACTTTCCAGCGCCAGGCCAGCCGGGCCAAGGCCCAGGCCAGCCGCCGCCCCAGCTCCCTGTGCGCTAGCGCCAGGAGCCTCGCTTGCCGAGTCCCAGCGGGACTCCAGGAGCCGGCCGCCCCTCTAGGCCGAGTCCTAGTAGGACTTTAGCCCCCCCTTTTCCTTGTTTTGTTTTCCTATTCCTACTCTATTTCTTGTCCCCTACCCCAAGTCTCCTCTCTCCCCCACCTATATAAATACCCCCACACCCCCCTCCAAAACATCAAATCAAACCCCAAGCCCCACACCACCCCGCGCCTCCCCAAGCCGCGCCCCACCCCGCGCCCCTCACCCACGCCGCTGCCCTTGTGCATCGCCGCCGCCGCCCAACGCCGCCGCACGCCGGAACCTCGCCGAGGTAGCCGCGTCGCGTCTCTTTTTATCCCCTCGGTTCGGTTTTCTTATAAACCATTCCGATTCTTTTCTTCTCTTCCGATTCGTTTTCTTTCCGGTTCTTTTCTAAACCGTTCCGGTTTTCTTTCCGGTTTTTCGTTTCGGTTTTCTTCCGAAACCCTAGATCGGTTTTCCATTTCTTTTTCGGTTTCTTTTCCGAAAACCCTAGATCGGTTTTCGTTCTTCTTTCGGACCGTTCGTCTCAATGAACGTGATCACCGATTATTTCCCGGTTAGCGAATGTTCGTTCGTTTAACCGTTCATCTTTTTCTTTTCGTCGGATTTATTCCGCGATCGTGATCTCAGATCCGATCTTCGTTCTAGTCTTTCTTCTCGCTTGTTTATCGGAATCAGGTGATTCAAGCGCCTGGAGTTTCGTTTCAAAACCGCCGTTCCATCTAATCAACTTAAACAAGTTTTTGCCCCGGTAAAATTTGACCTAGTTTCAACTTGCTAGAACCGAGTTGTTTTCTTTCGCCGTTTCTTTTCCGTCGTCTGTTCGGTTCTTCTTTCTTTGCAACCGGAGTTCTTAAGTTGAACTTTCTGGTTCGTTCTCTTGTTTGAGTTTTACCTGTGCATTAGATGAGTACTTATTGTGTGCTTGTTGTTTGTCTGCGATAGATCACCCCGATTGCGCCGCTTGTTACTTCGAAACCCTAGGTCTCGCGGATCATCACCAAGGCAAGTAACACTTTGATCATACCTTTTCTACAACCCATGTTTTATTGCATTAGATCAATCCTCTCACATTACATGATTAGGATCTAATTAAATCATGGGATGGGAAGTAGATGAGGTAGTACCTATTACCTGTTTATTATCAAACCTTTGGGAGTTACTTCTACGTTTGCTTATTATGCCATGCTATGCTAGTAGACGTGGATTGGGTGAGTGATATCCATGACAGATGTGAGTTTATTAATTTTAATGGTTTATCTAAGGTGGCAACTTAAACACACATCTGGGTGGACTGAGGCACCTGATGTCTATCAGGACTTGCCTGTTTTTTTTCGGACCGCCACCCAGGCTCAAAGGGATCATAAGATCTTTCAAACTAGAAACTTACGTGTGCAGCCACAAGCCATTATGGGCTCTGGCATAGTTGACTAAGTCGTGCGAACTCTTACGGGTAGACTAGCAGATGTAGGGGAAGTAGGTGTACCGGTCTACCCACATGTAAGGTGCTAGCGCTTCTGAAAGACTGTGTCTCGGTCATCTGTCTTCTCAAACACCATGTAGTGCGAGAAACCAAACGAGGCGATCAAGTCTTGTGGGGAAAAGTGCGCAAACCTCTGCAGAGTGTACAAACTAATCATGATTAGCCGTGTCCCCGGTTATGGACAACTTGAGTATCTAGTACTTGAATATCATGTGAATCTCAACATGTTACCTCTAATTAATGTTGTTGGGTTTTAATTATTTTTAATGGGGATTGAGAATGCTGTCAACCATTCTCAATGTTTCACAACCACCATGATAGTTAAATAAATTTATTCCTTTGTAGTAGGGAAAAACTGGCTTTACGCAAAACTGTAACCATAGAGCTTTCCACCAGCCATATATGCAAATAGTATAGCTGTTTCATTCCATTACTCTCTATGTGTTACATTGCCAGCAAATTCCATGTGCTGACCCATTTTTGGGCTGCAACTTCTCATGTTGCAGACTTTTCAGACGACGAGTAAGGTGTTTTTAGGTCGTGGCCCTATACTCAGTGATGCCGTTGGAGTTGATGGACCCATTTATCTTCCGAGTCTTCCGCTGTTATCGTTATAATATGGCCTTAAGCCATATTTATTGTAAAAGTTCTCTTTGAGACAACGATCTAATAAGTGTGTGATTGCCACTCTGCTATAAATCCTTCGATGTACTGTGTGGTGTCAGCATTACTGATCCAGGGATGACACCTGAGCACAGAGCACTTGATCCATTCGGGTCGGGTCGCTACAGTAACCTGGATGCTCATATTGGTTCCTACATATTCTACGAAGATCTTTATCGGTCAAATCGCATAATGTAGCGACCCGACCCGAATGGATCAAGTCTCTGTGCTTAAGTGTCATCCCTGGATCGGTATGCTGACACACATAGTATTCGAGGATTTATAACAGAGGTAAATCACATGTATAAGTAACGTAAAATACTATTACCTCAATCCAAAATAGCAGAAGTAACAAGGTTGTGGATTCCCATCAACACCAATGGCAATGTTGAGTGTAGAAATCGTAACCCTAACGTATCACTTACTCGTCGTAAGATAATCCTGCAACATGAGACGTTGTAGCCACAAAGGGTCAGTACATTGAATGTACTGGCAAATTCACACCAGAGGATAATGATGAATAAAGGCTATCACTACATGCATATTTGGCTGGTGGAAAGGCTCTAGGGTTATAAGGTTTTTGCGAAAAGCCAATTTTTCCCTACTGCAAAGGAATAAATTTTATTTAACTATCATGGTGGTTGTTGAACATTGAGAATGGTTGACAGCATTCTCAATCCCAATTAAATAACATCATTAAACCCAACAAACTTAATTTAAAGTAACATGATGAGATTCACATGATAATCCAGGTACTAGATACTCAAGATGTCCATAACCGGGGACACGACTAACCATGATTAGTTTATACACTCTGCAGAGGTTTGCGCACTTTTCCCCACAAGACTCGATCGCCTCCGTTTGGTTTCTCGCACTACATGGTGTTTGAGAAACGGATGGCCGAGACATAGTCTTTCAGAAGCTCTAGCTGTAGGATCAAAAGTATGTCTAGAGGGGGGGTGATTAGACTACTTGACCAAATAAAAACTTAACCTTTTCCCAATTTTAGTTGTTGGCAGATTTTAGCTATTTTAGGACAAGTCAAGCAATCATCACACAATTCAAGCAAGCATGCAAAGTGTTTATGGGCAGCGGAAAGTAAAGCATGCAACTTGCGAGAATGTAAAGGGAAGGGTTTGGAGAATTCAAACGCTATTGAAGACACGGATGTTTTTCCCGTGGTTCGGATAGGTGGTGCTATCCTACATCCACGTTGATGGAGACTTCAACCCACGAAGGGTAACAGTTGCGCGAGTCCACACAGGGCTCCACCCAAGGGCAACGGTTGCATGAGTCCACGAAGGGCTCCACCCACGAAGGGTCCACGAAGAAGCAACCACCCACAAAGGGTCCACGAAGAAGCAACCTTGTCTATCCCACCATGGCCATCGCCCACGAAGGACTTGCCTCACTAGCGGTAGATCTTCACGAAGTAGGCGATCTCCTTGCCCTTACAAACTCCTTGGTTCAACTCCACAATCTTGTCGGAGGCTCCCAAGTGACACCTAGCCAATCTAGGAGACACCACTCTCCAAGAAGTAACAAATGGTGTGTAGGTAATGAACTCCTTGCTCTTGTGCTTCAAATGATAGTCTCCCCAACACTCAACTCTCTCTCATAGGATTTGGATTTGGTGGAAAGAAGTTTTGAGTGGAAAGCAACTTGGGAAGGCTAGAGATCAAGATTCATATGGTAGGAATGGAATGTCTTGGTCTCAACACATGAGTAGGTGGTTCTCTCTCAGAACATATGAGTTTTTTTTGAAAAGGGGTGGATCCCCGGCCTCTGCATCAGCATGATGCATACGGCCATCTTATTAACAATAAATCATCCACAAGGTCTCGAAATCTCAAAAGTAGCAAAATAAAATGAAGAAGAAAGGCTCACACAGAGCCCAAAGGCTAGATACACAAGCTAGCCAAATAAAGGATAAACCACAACCGGTTGGCTCAAAAATAGACAGGTAAACTAATTGCCTATCCTATTACATGACCGCCATCCAAACCGGCTGAAGATATCCCGAGCTACCGTCTCCCATCGGATAGCACCAGTAACCAAAAGCTCCCTGGCCTCCGTCGAAGTGAGTAGCGACCAGGAACGGATAAGTGTCGTAGCTCTGAAGATAACCTGCAAAACATGAATGTTTGTTGTTCTGTTAAAGACAAGATCATTTCTGCAATTCCAAAGCGCCCATACTAAGGCGCACACCCCCAAGCGAATATGTTTTGCTAACCCGCTGTCAGGACCCCGACTCAATGCCACATCGATCTAGCATGTAACACCTCATATCACTTTGCGGCCTCACGCACGGTATTCCCACGGGTGTCGCCTTACCTTTGCCCGGGACCGTTTGCGCCTTTTGGCACACGTATATGACAGTGTCGCTAGCATCCATATGATAAGGAGCCCGGGCTGACATGGCTAGTCGTAAACCCAAAGTGGCACAGACTTACAGGGACAGGCATCCATGACCCAGCATCGAACGTGTCGGTCATCAGCGAGTGAATCCAGGCTGTAGCACTGGGCTAGCAGGACTCCGGTGAACCGGGCTGTAGCGGGCTAACAGGACTCTGGTATTCATCGCGTGACATTTCCCCGAAGGGACAGACACAGGAACGAAGAAGGACACATGCCGGCCAGCCTAAGTGTCCCGGAGCAGTAGCAAGCTACCATGGCTCGGTGGAAACACTAGGAGACATTTCCCGGTAAGAGAGGCTACCAAGGATAAACAACTAGGTTGTCAGATCCCACACATACCAAGCATTTCAATAACATACACACAATATGCTCGATATGTGCAAATACAACATGGCATCACAACATGACTCTACAACTCAAGTATTTTAATCAATAGGCTCCGAGGAGCGAGATATTACAAACATGGGTCTCACGACCCAACAATCAGAGCATACAAATCAAAGCACAAGCGGAAGCTATCATGTCTGGGTACAGACATCTATAAATGAAAAAGGCCGAGAAGCCTGACTATCTATCAGATCCTGCCGAGGGCACAAGATCGTAGCTGAGGTAACAAGCTAAACGTCGAAGTCCACGTGGAACTACTAGTGAGACTGAAGTCTCTCTGCAAAAACATAAAATAGGCAAACGTGAGTACAAATGTACCCAGCAAGACTTACATCAGAACTATCTACATATGCATCATTATCAACAAAGGGGATGGTGGGGTTTAACTGCAGCAAGCCAGCTTTGACTCGGTGGCTATCCTGAACTACGACTGCAAGTAACTCTTTTGAGGTGGCGCACACGAGTCCACATATTCACCATATCAATACACCACTATGGATCCGCTCCCGTCTCCCTACGAGAACGCCATCCATAGCACTCACGCTTATCTTGCGTGTTTTAGAGTATCCACTTTCACTTGTCTATGAACTGTACAAGGGGTCCAAGTTTCCATATCCGAGGAATCCGGCTATTCGAATAGATGATGTTAACCCTGCAGGGGTGTACTTCTTCACACACGCTTTCGCCACTTACCGCCCTGTACACGTCTTGTACCTCGGCAACCTTCAAGCGGAAGCCGGGCGAGGGAGTCGGCCACGACCTGACTAACCGAACAAGTCTCTAGTCCAGGTTTATCGCCTATTCGGGTTCCATCCGCAAGGAGATCCGGCCGGGGTGTCGCTCACGGCCCCAAACGATGTGAGCAGGGTTCCCAAGCCCACCTCGACGGGTGGATCTACGCTTGGTACACCGTGCCACTGTGCCTAGTCTGTCCCAAGCCCACCTGTACCGGGTGCCACTTGGTAGACTACTAACACTACCTACAAACACCAGAAACTAGTTGCAACTCCTGGACAGAGATCATGTTGATTAATAAGTCGAGAGAGCTTGGAGCGCCCGGAGCCCAATGTGTGGTAGTAACTGATCATGGATCACAAACACAGAACTCAGTTCCTGAGGACGGCTGCAATGAGACAACCCACCATGTACTCCTACATGGCCTCTCACCGCTACCTTTACCAAATCGTGTTCACACACTTAGCTCACACACAGTAGGACATGTTCACACACCTCTGATTCATCCCCGATGAATCAGACCTGACTCAACTCTAAGCAGTAGCAGGCATGACAAACGAACATGAATGAGTAGGCACAACAGGGCTCAAACAACTCCTACTCATGCTAGTGGGTTTCATCTATTTACTGTGGCAATGACAGGTCATGCAAAGGATAAAGGGGTTCAGCTACCGCAGCAAGTAACAAATATGTCGTTGTTGTCCTAATGCAGTAAAAGAGAGCAGGAGCGAGAGAGTGGGATTTTATCGGAATGAACAAGGGGGTTTTGCTTGCCTGGCACTTCTGAAGATAACATTGAGTCTTCATCAGTGTCAACGATCACATCATCGGTATCACGTCTATCGAGAGGGGACAAATACCGGCAACACAGAAGGAAACACAATCAATGCAATGCACAATATGATGCATGATCATGACATGGCAAAATGAATGTGTTTTGAGCTAATGCAACTAGCAACAGATTAAATGAAGTTGGTTTGAATACAAGATTCAAATTCAAACTCCATATGTGATTATTTAATTGCCCTTTAATTGATTTGTGCTAAACAGCAGCTATAAGTTGTTCTAACATGCATGAAAATGGTACAGATGGATTCCTTGAATTTTTCTGATAATTTTTCATATATAAATTATTTAATTTGGAGTTACGGTTGAATTTCTATGATTTTTAGAAGTTTTAGGCATTTTCTGGAATTTCCTGAATATTAATAAATCCAGAAAATACTTATTGCGTCAGCATTGCGTCACTATGACGTCAGCAGGTCAACAGACGCTGCTGGTGGTCAAACCTGACCAGTGGGGTCCACTGGTCAGTGACTGGGGCTGATTAGTGTCGCTGACATGTGGGCCCAGTCAACAGCCACGTCAGCTTAGTCAAAGCTGACGCGTGGGGCCACTAGGATTAGTTAAAAACTAAACAGAAACTAATCTAGGATTAATTAGCAGGTGGGGCCCTGCTGTCAGTGTCACAGGGTTAATTAGCAGGGTCAAATCCCGGGTCAGTGGGGTCAAACCCACCGGCGACATGACGCCGGCGAGGCCCGAGACGGCGGCGCGAGCCGGAAACGCGCTACAGGGCACGGGCGAGGCTGTGCTTGGGCTCGTTGGAGAGCCCTTGCTGGTGCGCATCAAATGGTGGTGGTGGCCGTGCCTGTGGTGGCCGGTACCGACGACGGCGAGCTCGTGAGCGGCGGCCGGAGTTCGGCCAACGGCGGGTTAGGCGATGCAGGGCGCTAGGGGAGGCGTTGGTGCGTGCTACGTGCTCCTGGTGAGGTGTGGAGCACGATGGTGTGCCCGGCTTCGAGCCACAGTGGCTCTGGCCACGACGGCGACGAGGCACGGCGGCGGCGAGCTTCGGCCGTGGTGGAAGATGGAGCTAGGGGACGAAATCAGGTGCGGGGAGTGAGGGGAAGAGAAGAGGAGCTCACGGGGAGTCGGACGAGACGCTGAGTGGGCTCGGGGACGCCTCTGCAACGGCGAATTGACGACGGCGATCTCCGGGCACCGGAGATGAAGACGACGACGCTCCGGTCGACTGCGGCCTCCTCTGGTCGCGTGCGTCGCGTGTGTAGCTCCACGGGGTCAGGGCGGAGCTCAGGGATGCATAGAGGGAGCGAGGGGGTGGCTGGTGGCCGTGGCGAACGGCGTCGGTGGCGACGGGCTCCGCTCGGGCAGAGAGGGAGAGGGAGCGGAGGGGGATAGGGACGGAGGGAGAGACGCGGGAGAGTGAGGGAGGGTCGAGGGAGCCGCGTGGCGTCTCCAGGGAGTAGCGGAGGCAAGCAGGGAGGCAGGAGGTGGCCTGGGCGTGTGCCCGCGCGCTCCGGCCACGCGCCTGCGCCTACTGGCGCGAGGAGGAAGGCGGCAAGGGGGGGGAGAAGTGGTGGGCTGGGCCGCTGCTGGCTGCACAGTGTTGGGCCAGGTAAGTGGCGCCAGGTAAGTCCTTCTGCTCTCTTTCTTTTACTTTTTTTCTATTTTCTGTAGTTTGTTTTGATTTAGTTTAGCAACTAAATCATTTAAATAAATTCTGTAGATTTTTATGTGGCTTGCTAAAATATATACAAAGCCACTCACAAACTTCCAGAATTATTGGAGTCATATTTAATATATATTAAATATAAATCCAAAGCAAATAGTTATTGGATTAATTCAAATGGCCAAAATAATTATCTCTGTGACTCCAAAAATATTGGTTTAAATTTTACCTCTTACCAATATTTCCATGGAATAACAGGAACATTTTCTTGGACACATTTGAGAAGATTTAATTGTTGGTTATTTTTAGAGGTTTCCTGAGGCTTTTTTTAAAATTCCTCAATTCAAATTTCATTTGAATTTAAACATGATGCAGCAACCAAGCTAGTCCAAGGCCAGGGTAAAGTTAGGGATGTGACAACTCACCCCTACTAAACAAGAATCTCGTCTCGAGATTCAAGCGTAGGGTAAGGTGAAGGGGAAACGCAAACTAGTATAATCTTCACGATCCTGGGTGCACTTCAGTTGAACGTTGATTCATTCACCATTATTGTCTTGAAGTCTTGCTCTGAGAAATCCTGTCAACATGACATGGAGGGAAGAAGGAGACTCTAGAAGGGTCGATCTTCTTGAAGATCGAACAACTCACGGAATGAGACATAGGACCATCTCTCGGGTTGAGACACGAGATACACATCAAGAGGGGTGGAAAGAAACGGATGACGAAGGTTCACTAGGTGGACAACAATTCCACACTTAAGAAGGTGGTAATCGGTTGTCAACGTAGCGAGGAGTTGAGTTGCCATGATACCACAACGAGACACCTTCGGAACCGTGACTCGTAGATATCTCCCCTTAAGTGGCAAAAGAATTACCTTTGATTCAGAGATCATTGAAACTCTTTATACCAGCTTAAGGCAAATCATAATCGATCATTTAGAGGGGTTCGGTAGAATGGCATACTCAAACTTGGATGATGTGGATTACCTTGTTGAAGACAACGTAATGGATGAATTTTGCTTATCACCGGAAATGGAAGAGACCCATGGTAGAATGGCACATTGGCGGTGCAAGCTGGGAACAAAATGCAAATGCTGGGAATGATTCTGGTAACTGGGGAAGAACCCAACAATAGAGAGTGAATTCACTGTTGGAGTGGTTATAGCATAACCGAGGAAATCTGGGGCCATCCCAGCTAGTGCCGATGATAAGACGTAGCGCTTGTGCGTGCTCTCAAGAACTTGAGCATTTCCACAATCATCAAGGTTTTATCAACAACCGCGTCAAGGGTGCTGACAACACAACATACTACCATGATGAATAGCGATGGACGATGCAGATGCGAAGGAGGATAACACTTTCTCAGATTTCACCTTAGCGAGGCCAAGCAAATAAAATCTGGATGATCGACCGAGAGACATTTAGCACTCCGTTTCTAATGTTCTCCTTGATGTGCTAGTATAACCCATTCATAGATATGGTTTGATATCTAAAACATCAAGTAAAAGGTCGGACTTCGGGAACACAAAAATCCATAGGGGCAACTAGGGAGTAAATCCTACGAAATCCTTAGGGGAGGTGGCCAACTTCTTCAATCAAGATACTACAATAATAGGTCTTCCGGTTGGGTGTGTTGGCCACGACATCCACTTTACCGGTTATCGAGGAACCAATATTATAGTTCTTGGGGAAATGTTCCAACCATCATATCTGCCTGAGATTCAGATCTGGTTGGTGTCAGAATATTCCAGACCCATCGAGTCTAGGAAGAAAAATGAAAGTTTGCAACACAAATCGACGAGATGACGTTGCGGGATTCTCGGGAGATGAACTACGATAGCAAGCTCCAAAACATGAGCTGGTTCTGCTACTAACATGTGAACACGTTGTCCCAGACAAGCATGACCACATAGTAGTCTTATAATAAAACACTACCGAGTTCAGGAGGGGGAACCATCAACGAGGGTATCGAAGTCCTTACATAAGTCTGGATTAGCTCTTATGAAGGAACTCCTTCTCCTTGAACAAATCAACCAGTGGCTTGGTGTGCTAGGGATACATATAGATTGAAGGTTGCAAGTCTTCAAACCACAGCATTCTTCGCACGTGTGCATGACTGATTTGGAATGATTCCAAAGAAAGCAACATTGACTTTCTCGAATCCACGGCGGCAACTTGCATCAGATGCACATGAATTAAAGGAAGTCACTACCTTCATCCAAACATATGCTTCATGAGCTAGCATGAACAAATGCTTTCAAAAATTTCCAACACTAGCTTAATGCTCAACAAAATCATGGAGGAGATAAGGATGTTGTCAATGGGCTCGACAACAATTCATCCGGGTTTCCTTTTAAAAGGAATTTCATAGTTAAGTGAACACGGTGATAGCATTGGTCAGACCAAAGATGTAATGGTGTATGCTCGAGGGATCAACCACGAATAAGACAACATTACGAGCATCGTTGGTACTGATTTGATTTGACGATGGCCCACACTCAAATCAAAGGATTGATAAGACAATAGGTCCAACAACTGATCACAGGGACCAATCGATGAAGATATCATCTTTCTTCAACACACACTACAAGACATCCCTTATAATGAACTATATCGGACAAGCTTCTATCTTCCAACTCTCCAAGTTGATGCATAGCCTAACCAACTAGCTCAGGGGTATCCAACACGGATTCTTGGAGAAAGGGTGGTTTATAGGAATAAACCAACTTGATCACGAACTCAACATAGCGGTCAGGTGACAACCTTGTAATACTTCCGAGAAGATATTCGGAAAATCACGAACCACCGATATGTTACTAAGATCGAGAACAATCTTGCTTTTCAGGGCAAGATGATATGATCAAATGAGTGAGGACTTGACACAGTCCTAACTCATTGATCGAAGAGTGCACCGGAAATAAGGACTAGGTAGCACGATCAATCTTAGAATGGTGATTCAATAACCAACATACTAAGAATAAGATTATTGTCCATTAACTACCAAGCAACGGAGTTGCTAGGAGTATTGATTTCGCACATCACGGTACACTTGTCGGCATTCCGGTTACAACAACACGGTAGCCGAGAAATGAATAATGATGGCGAGGAGTATCACTACGTCAAAATTCATGAGAGTTGGTGCAGTTCTCATGACAATTCTGACATAAAGGGGGTAATACTCCAAGGTAGAACAGAACAAAAGTTGGATTGGCATTTGATCTGCGGAGTACAATTGTTTTGACCCAATCCTAGATATGGATGAGGTACTGGAGTTTGTTTCTCCTAGTCATTCCGGGATAGAATGGCTTGACAGACCACAAGAGTAATAGGCATCGATGAGCGAATGCACACATAATCTTGACTATCAATTGATAGACGAGGGTCAGAATGCAGCTAAAGAGAACAACTCAAAGGAACATATAATTTTCTGAGTTGTGGATGCATAGATTAGTATGTCGAACCAAGTTCAACATATTTCTTCCGGATAACCCATGCAGAAAGGTAGAACTGGCAGAGTCACGATTTATGAATGGAGAATTCCTCAAAAGTACTCTAATTGTGATTTTTTTTGATCCAATAAACATCTGCCATAAGTAGTTCATGGTATTTGGAAGAAGAAGATACCACGGACTTCAAGGACTATCGCAAAGGGTACTAATATCCTGAAGGAACTAGCAAACACTATCAACATGAAGTAAGTAGAGTGAATCTCGGGTTCAGAACCCAGGAGTAGAATACCTACTACTAAGTAGCATCACGGGATGCTTTCGAGAATAAAGGCCAGAATCTCACACTGGGAACACAAAACATTGCTAGATTACTAGGTGACTCCCTAAATACCTAGGGTCATAATAGTAACTCCAACATAAAAGTCAAGGCAATAGAATACCTCAACTCAACAATTAGTGTGATTAATCTGGCCCATGGGCACATTGAAACGGGAAGAAAGGATTTGCAATTGCATCAGACTACTTAGAAACCTGGGATGACTCGGACAGCATAACGGCTGTAAATGCTCAGAAAGATTTGAGACATTCACAAAAATGGTGGCATAACCACTCAGAAGCACAATATCACGGTTTCGAGATCAACAATTAACATACGGAAGCAGTAGAAACTGAACAGAGGCTTAAATCCAACAATCTTATAAGTCCACTGATTAGTAACACGTGATCCTAATAGAAAGAAGAGATAGCCTAGTTCCTTAACCCCGTAGGAAAGATAAGATGACTCAGATCAGAGGGGCATAAGGTATAAGGAGTAAAAAGAGCCTTACGTTCCATCCCACAATCAATTCCCTTATATAACTAAAGCATTTCTAGACTCAACTTCGACCAGTTTGGCTTGGTAATCCTACAGGCAGTCAAGCTCTGATACCAACGCTGTCAGGACCCCGACTCAATGCCACATCGATCTAGCATGTAACACCTCATATCACTTTGCGGCCTCACGCACGGTATTCCCACGGGTGTCGCCTTACCTTTGCCCGGGACCGTTTGCGCCTTTTGGCACACGTATATGACAGTGTCGCTAGCATCCATATGATAAGGAGCCCGGGCTGACATGGCTAGTCGTAAACCCAAAGTGGCACAGACTTACAGGGACAGGCATCCATGACCCAGCATCGAACGTGTCGGTCATCAGCGAGTGAATCCAGGCTGTAGCACTGGGCTAGCAGGACTTCGGTGAACCGGGCTGTAGCGGGCTAACAGGACTCTGGTATTCATCGCGTGACATTTCCCCGAAGGGACAGACACAGGAACGAAGAAGGACACATGCCGGCCAGCCTAAGTGTTCCGGAGCAGTAGCAAGCTACCATGGCTCAGTGAAACACTAGGAGACATTTCCCCGTAAGAGAGGCTACTAAAGATAAACAACTAGATGGTCAGATCCCACACATACCAAGCATTTCAAAACATACACACAATATGCTCGATATGTGCAAATACAACATGGCATCACAAAATGACTCTACGACTCAAGTAGTTTATTCAATAGGCTCCGAGGAGCGAGACATTACAAACATGGGTCTCATGACCCAACAATCAGAGCATACAAGTCAAAGCACAAGCGGAAGCTATCATGTCTGAGTACAGACATCTATAAATGAAAAGGCTGAGAAGCCTGACTATCTATCAGATCCTGCCGAGGGCACAAGATCGTAGCTGAGGTATCAAGCTAAATGTCGAAGACCACACGGAATTACTAGTGAGACTGAAGTCTCTCTGCAAAAACATAAAATAGGCAAACGTGAGTACAAATGTACCCAGAAAGACTTACATCAGAACTATCTACATATGCATCATTTTCAACAAGGGGATGGTGGGGTTTAACTGCAGCAAGCCAGCTTTGACTCGGTGGCTATCCTAAACTACGACTGCAAGCAACTCTTTTGAGGTGGCGCACACGAGTCCACATATTCACCATATCAATACCCCACTATGGATCCGCTCCCGTCTCCCTACGAGAACGCCATCCATAGCACTCACGCTTATCTTGCGTATTTTAGAGTATCCACTTTCACTTGTCTATGAACTGATATAAGCAACCCAGAAGTCCTTTACCGCGGACACGGCTATTCGAATAGATGATGTTAACCCTGCAGGGGTGTACTTCTTCATACATGTTTCCACCACTTAGCGTCTGCACACGACATGTGCTCGGCAGACTTCAAGCGAAAGCCGACGTGGGTGTAGACCACGACCTACCTAAACACCTAAGTCTCTAGTCCAGGTTTATCGCCTATTCGGGTTCCATCCATGAGGAGATCCGGCCGGAGTTTTGCTCACAGCCCCAAACGATGTGAACAGGGTTCCGTGACACCAAACGGGCGCCCGGTATACCCGGCCACGTGCCTACCGCATCACAGCCCACCCCTACGGTCAGCGCTGTCCACGGCCTCCAGCATACTACAAACACCAGAAACTACTTGCAACTCCTGGACAGAGGACAAGGGTGAATAAGAAGTCGAGCGGGGTCATATTTCAGGGCCCAATGTATGGTAGTAGCTGAATCATGGATCACAAACACAGAACTCAGTTCCTGAGGACGGCTTCAATGAGACAACCCACCATGTACTCCTACATGGCCTCTCACCGATACCTTTTACCAAATCGTGTTCACACACTTAGCTCACACACAGTAGGACATGTTCACACACCTCTGATTCATCCCGGATGAATCAGACCTGACACAACTCTAAGCAGTAGCAGGCATGACAAACAAGCATGAATGAGTAGGCACAACAGGGCTCAAACAACTCCTACTCATGCTAGTGGGTTTCATCTATTTACTGTGGCAATGACAGGTCATGCAAAGGATAAAGGGGTTCAGCTACCGCAGCAAGTAACAGATGAATCGATGTTGTCCTAATGCAGTAAAAGAGAGCAGGAGCGAGAGAGTAGGATTGTATCGGAATGAACAAGGGGGTTTTGCTTGCCTGGCACTTCTGAAGATAACATTGAGTCTTCATCAGTGTCAACGATCACATCATCGGTATCACGTCTATCGAGAGGGGACAAATACCGGTAACACAGAAGGAAACATAATCAATGCAATGCACAATATGATGCATGATCATGACATGGCAAAATGAATGTGTTTTGGGCTAATGCAACTAGCCACAGATTAAATGAAGTTGGTTTGTGTCAGGTCCCCGACTCGATGTCACATCGATCTAGCTGGTAACACCTTATATCACTCTGCGGCCTCACGCACGGTATCCCCACGGGTGTCGTCTTACCTTTTCCCGGGACCGTTTGCGCCTTTTGGCTCACGTATATGATAGTGTCGCTAGCATCCATATGATAAAGAGCCCGGGCTGACATGACTAGTCGTAAACCCAAAGTGGCACAGACTTACAGGGACAGGCATCCATGACCCAGCTTCGAACGTGTCGGTCATCAGCAAGTGGGTCCGGGCTGTAGCACTGGGCTAGCAGGACTCCGGTAAACCGGGCTGTAGCGGGCTAACAGGACTCCGGTACTCAAAGCGTGACATTTCCCCGAAGGGACAGACACAGGAACGAAGAAGGACACATGCCGGCCAGCCTAAGTGTTCCAGAGCAGTAGCAAGCTACCATGGCTCAGCGGTAACACTAGGAGACATTTCCCGGTAAGAGAGGCTACTAAAGATAAACAACTAGATAGTCAGATCCCACACATACCAAGCATTTCAATCATACACACAATATGCTCGATATGTGCAAATACAACGAAGCATCACAACATGACTCTACGACACAAGTAATCTATTCAATAGGCTCCGAGGAGCGAGATATTACAAACATGGGTCTCATGACCCAACATTCAGAGCATACAAATCAAGCACAAGCGGAAGCTATCATGTCTGAGTACAGACATCTATAAATGAAAAAGGCTGAGAAGCCTGACTATCTACCAAATCCTGCCGAGGCACAAGATCGTAGCTGAGGTAACAAGCTAAACGTCGAAGACCACGCGGAAATACTAGTGAGACTGAAGTCTCTCTGCAAAAACATAAAATAGGCAAACGTGAGTACAAATGTACCCAGCAAGACTTACATCAGAACTATCTACATATGCATCATTATCAACAAAGGGATGGTGGGGTTTAACTGCAGCAAGCCAGCTTTGACTCGGTGGCTATCCTGAACTACGACTGCGAGTAACTTTTGAGGTGGCGCACACGAGTCCACATATTCACCATATCAATACACCACTATGGATCCGCTCCCGTCTCCCTACGAGAACGCCATCCATAGCACTCACGCTTATCTTGCGTATTTTAGAGTATCCACTTTCACTTGTCTATGAACTGATATAAGCAACCCAGAAGTCCTTTACCGCGGACACGGCTATTCGAATAGATGATGTTAACCCTACAGGGGTGTACTTCTTCATACATGTTTCCACCACTTAGCGTCTGCACACGACATGTGCTCGGCAGACTTCAAGCGAAAGCCGACGTGGGTGTAGACCACGACCTACCTAAACACCTAAGTCTCTAGTCCAGGTTTATCGCCTATTCGGGTTCCATCCATGAGGAGATCCGGCCGGAGTTTCGCTCACAGCCCCAAACGATGTGAACAGGGTTCCGTGACACCAAACGGGCGCCCGGTATACCCGGCCACGTGCCTACCGCATCACAGCCCACCCCTACGGTCAGCGCTGTCCACGGCCTCCAGCATACTACAAACACCAGAAACTACTTGCAACTCCTGGATAGAGGACAAGGGTGAATAAGAAGTCGAGCGGGGTCATATTTCAGGGCCCAATGTATGGTAGTAGCTGAATCATGGATCACAAACATAGAACTCAGTTCCTGAGGACGGCTTCAATGATACAACCCACCATGTACTCCTACATGGCCTCTCACCGACACCTTTTACCAAATCGTGTTCACACACTTAGCTCACACACAGTAGGACATGTTCACCCGCCTCTGATTCATCCCCGATGAATCAGACCTGACTCAACTCTAAGCAGTAGCAGGCATGACAAACAAGCATGAATGAGTAGGCACATCAGGGCTCAAACAACTCCTACTCATGCTAGTGGGTTTCATCTATTTACTGTGGCAATGACAGGTCATGCAAAGGATAAAGGGGTTCAGCTACCGCAGCAAGTAACAAATATGTCGTTGTTGTCCTAATGCAGTAAAAGAGAGCAGGAGCGAGAGAGTGGGATTTTATCGGAATGAACAAGGGGGTTTTGCTTGCCTGGCACTTCTGAAGATAACATTGAGTCTTCATCAGTGTCAACGATCACATCATCGGTATCACGTCTATCGAGAGGGGACAAATACCGGCAACACAGAAGGAAACACAATCAATGCAATGCACAATATGATGCATGATCATGTCAAAATGAATGTGTTTTGAGCTAATGCAACTAGCAACAGATTAAATGAAGTTGGTTTGAATACAAGATTCAAATTCAAACTCCATATGTGATTATTTAATTGCCCTTTAATTGATTTGTGCTAAACAGCAGCTATAAGTTGTTCTAACATGCATGAAAATGGTACAGATGGATTCCTTGAATTTTTCTGATAATTTTTCATATATAAATTATTTAATTTGGAGTTACGGTTGAATTTCTATGATTTTTAGAAGTTTTAGGCATTTTCTGGAATTTCTTGAATATTAATAAATCCAGAAAATACTTATTGCGTCAGCATTGCGTCACTATGACGTCAGCAGGTCAACAGACGCTGCTGGTGGTCAAACCTGACCAGTGGGGTCCACTGGTCAGTGACTGGGGCTGATTAGTGTCGCTGACATGTGGGCCCAGTCAACAGCCACGTCAGCTTAGTCAAAGCTGACGCGTGGGGCCACTAGGATTAGTTAAAAACTAAACAGAAACTAATCTAGGATTAATTAGCAGGTGGGGCCCTGCTGTCAGTGTCATAGGGTTAATTAGCAGGGTCAAATCCCGGGTCAGTGGGGTCAAACCCACCGGCGACATGACGCCGGCGAGGCCGGAGACGGCGGCGCGAGCCGGAAACGCGCTACAGGGCACGGGCGAGGCTGTGCTTGGGCTCGTTGGAGAGCCCTTGCTGGTGCGCATAGAATGGTGGTGGTGGCCGTGCCTGTGGTGGCCGGTACCGACGACGGCGAGCTCGTGAGCGGCGGCCGGAGTTCGGCCAACGGCGGGTTAGGCGATGCAGGGCGCTAGGGGAGGCGTTGGTGCGTGCTACGTGCTCCTGGTGAGGTGTGGAGCACGATGGTGTGCCCGGCTTCGAGCCACAGTGGCTCTGGCCACGACGGCGACGAGGCACGGCGGCGGCGAGCTTCGGCCGTGGTGGAAGATGGAGCTAGGGGACGAAATCAGGTGCGGGGAGTGAGGGGAAGAGAAGAGGAGCTCACGGGGAGTCGGACGAGACGCTGAGTGGGCTCGGGGACGCCTCTGCAACGACGAATTGACGACGGCGATCTCCGGGCACCGGAGATGAAGACGACGACGCTCCGGTCGACTGCGGCCTCCTCTGGTCGCGTGCGTCGCGTGTGTAGCTCCACGGGGTCAGGGCGGAGCTCAGGGATGCATAGAGGGAGCGAGGGGGTGGCTGGTGGCCGCGGCGAACGGCGTCGATGGCGACGGGCTCCGCTCGGGCAGAGAGGGAGAGGGAGCAGAGGGGGATAGGGACGGAGGGAGAGACGCGGGAGAGTGAGGGAGGGTCGAGGGAGCCGCGTGGCGTCTCCAGGGAGTAGCGGAGGCAAGCAGGGAGGCAGGAGGTGGCCTGGGCGT
>NC_041386.1:521060595-521114021 GCF_002162155.2 Triticum dicoccoides
CTCTCTCTCTTTTACTTTTTTTCTATTTTCTATAGTTTGTTTTGATTTAGTTTAGCAACTAAATCATTTAAATAAATTCTGTAGATTTTTATGTGGCTTGCTAAAATATATACAAAGCCACTCACAAACTTCCAGAATTATTGGAGTCATATTTAATATATATTAAATATAAATCCAAAGCAAATAGTTATTGGATTAATTCAAATGGCCAAAATAATTATCTCTGTGACTCCAAAAATATTGGTTTAAATTTTACCTCTTACCAATATTTCCATGGAATAACAGGAACATTTTCTTGGACACATTTGAGAAGATTTAATTGTTGGTTATTTTTAGAGGTTTCCTGAGGCTTTTTTTAAAATTCCTCAATTCAAATTTCATTTGAATTTAAACATGATGCAGCAACCAAGCTAGTCCATGGCCAGGTAAAGTTAGGGATGTGACACCCGGGCTCTACCCTGTTGAGCCATGTTCCAAACAACATGTTAACCGAGCTTGGTGGATGAATATTGAAAGCAACATGAATAGTTGTCGAAAGAATTCTAGCTAGTGGGCAATCAAAGAATAAATGATTAATGGTTTCACCCTGATCACAGAAACTACACCTAGTAGGTCCTGTCCAATTGCGCTTTGTTAAATTGTCCTTTGTTAAGATAACTTGTTTGTGTAGAAACCACATAAACACCTTGATCTTTAAAGGAACTTTGACATCCCACACATGCTTGGAAGAAGGAATCGAGCTCGAATTAATAACATCAACATACATTGATTTAACTGTGAATTCACCCGACCTAGTGAGATTCCAGCGCAGTTTATCAGGTTGTTGTGAAAGTTGGACTTGCATCAGTCTCCTAACTAGATGTAGCCACTGTTCCCAACGATTGCCCACTAGCGATCTTCTAAATTGAATATTAAGGGGTATCAAAAGAAAGACCGTTGCAACCAGAGCATCGCGCCTTTGGACAACACGATACAACGACGGATACTGGATTGCAAGGGGTGTACCTCCGAGCCAAGTATCCTCCCAGAATCTTGTGCTGGCACCATTACCAACTATATGCTTTGCCCTCTGAAAAAATGAAAGCTTAACTTTCATGAGCCCTTTCCAAAAGGGTGAATCAGTTTGTCTAACCGTGACCTGAGACAAAGTTTTGGTTTGAAGATACTTATTACGAAGGATTTGAGCCCAAGTGGCGTCAGTTCCTGAAGATAACTTCCACAACCACTTACTAAGAAGGCATCGGTTCTTAACCTCGAGATTTTCAATCCCCATACCCCCTTGGTCTTTCGGCCTACAAATGATATCCCACTTTGCTAACCGGTATTTTCTTTTTAGCTCATCTCCCTGCCAAAAGAAACGCGATCGATAGAAGTCCAGTCTTTTCCTTACACCAACTGGGACTTCAAAGAAAGACAAAAGAAACATGGGCATGCTCGTGAGCACCGAATTAATAAGAATTAAACGGCCTCCATATGACATGAGCTTACCCTTCCAACAACTTAGCTTTTTCTCGAATCGATCCTCGATACACTTCCATTCGTTGTTCGTAAGCCTACGGTGATGTATAGGAATTCCTAGGTATGTGAATGGCAGCTCCCCCGAACCACATCCAAACAATTGTTTGTAAGCTTCTTGTTCCTCCTTGGCTCTACCAAAACAGAACAACTCACTTTTGTGGAAGTTAATTTTGAGCCCACTCAATTGCTCAAACAAACAAAGCAATAGCTTCATATTTCTTGCTTTTACCAAGTCATGCTCCATGAAGATGATAGTGTCATTAGCGTACTGTAGGAAGGAAATTCCTCCATCCACTAAATGAGGCACCAAGCCTCCTACTTGGCCAGCCTCCTTGGCTCTCTGTAACAGAACTGCCAACATGTCCACAACTATGTTGAACAGAATAGGGGACATCGAATCTCCTTGCCGCAAGCCCTTGTGTGTTTGGAAGTAATGACCAATGTCGTCATTCACTTTAATGCCAACACTACCCTTTTGCGTGAACGATTCAATCTGGCTCCTCCAGACGTCGTCGAACCCTTTCATACGCAAAGCTTGTTGCAGGAAAGGCCACTTAACTTTGTCGTATGCTTTCTTGAAATCCACTTTAAAAATGACTCCATCGAGTTTCTTCGAGTGGATTTCATGGAGCGTTTCATGCAAAACCACCACCCCTTCTAGGATGTTTCTATCCGGCATGAACATATGAGTTGGAATGGTGTGTGTGTTCTGATGGCTCTCTCACTGAATGAGAAAGAGGTGGAGGGGTATATATAGCCTCCACACAAAATCCAACCGTTACACACAATTAATCTCGATGGGACCGAATCAGAAAACTCGGTCTGACCGAAATAGTAAACCTAGTGACCGTTAGGAATTTCGTTGGGACTGACATGCAACTCGGTAGGACCGATTCGGTTAGGGTTTGGACATAACGTAATCTCGGTGAGACCGATTACACAAACTCGGTGGGACCGAATTTGGTAATTAGCTAACCAAAGAGTTGGTCAGGCAAACTCGGTGGGACCGATTTGCTCTTTCGGTGAGACCGAGTGGAACTCGGTGAGACCGAAAAGTTACAAAGGGGAAACACTGAGTTTACATTGCAATCTCGGTGGGACCGATTCGCTCTTTCGGTGGGACCGAAAAGTTACGAAAGGGAAACAAAGAGTTTGCAACCCCATCTCGGTGGGACCGACATCCTTATCGGTAGAACCAAATTGCTAGGGTTTGGCAGTGGCTAATGACAAGTGAAACTCAGTGGCGCCGGATAGGAAGAATCGGTAGGACTGAGTTTGGCTTAGAGTTTAGGTCATATGTGGATATGGGAAAGTAGTTGAGGGTTTTTGGAGCATATCACTAAGCACATGAAGCAAGAGGCTCGTTAAGCAACACCTCATCCCTCCTTAATAGTATTGGCTTTGCCTATGGACTCAATGTGATCTTGGATCACTAAAATATAAAATGAAGAGTCTTGAGCTTTTGAGCTTGAGCCAATCCATTGTCCTTAGCATTTTGAGGGTTCCACTTTCACATCCATGCCATGCCAATCATTGAGCTTTCCTGAAATAATTATCTTGGACTAGTATTAGCTCAATGAGCTATATGTTGTTATGAATTACCAAAACCACCTAGGGATAGTTGCACTTTCAATCTCCCCCTTTTTGGTAATTGATGACAACATATAGATCAAAGCTTCGACAAAAGATAATAAGCATGAAATATATCGTCGCTTTGAGAAGTATGTGATAAGTAAGAGCTCCCCCTAAATTTGTGCATATTTAAAACTTGCTTTGGACTGCAAATGCACAAAGAGTTAGAGTCATGGGTTACTCTTCCATGTCACATACATCTTGGTGGAGCGCTCAAAATGATAAGAATTGAATACATGCACTCATCACCAAGAATAATAAAAGATCACACAAGATAGATAGGATAATAGCATTAAGCAAGCATTAAGCAAACATTAAGTGTAGCTTATGATCAAACACATGATCATCAATGTCTCACAAGCATAATATCTCAAGCACTCAAAAGCAAACAAGTTCGAAAAAACACACCAAATAAAGCAAGAGAGAAAAGCACACACTCTCTCTCGAAGCCTATGATCTATACATCTTCTCCCCCTTTGGCAACAAGTTACCAAAAAGTTCCTAGAAAAGTGCATAGCACTAGATCGACGCTCAGGCTTGATCTTCAGGTGGTGGTGGAGTCCGGAGCACTCCAAGGACAAAGCCTTCGGTAGACGTGGTCGGAGTCGAGGCTGAAGTGGATGCTGGAGCTGGTGGAACGGAGGCTGTGGCTGGTGCAGACGTTGTAGCTCTGGTGTCAGCAACTGGCAGTGCAGACGACCTCGGACCTCGTGGCACCCTCGCAAAAGCATGAGTCGTGGTCCTGCCTCTCCTCTCATTCATGTCGTCCTGGAGCTGCTCCACGGCAGTCTGTATCTCTGTCACCTTGATGTCCAAGTCATAGAATCTTTGTTCCATGATCCTCTCTAAGCTTGCCTGGTTCTGAGTCAGGGTGGCTATACTCTGCTCAATCCGCAGGGTGGACGCAATCAAGTAACTGAGCTTCTCTTGTTTGGTTTTCAGGAAGTAATCAGATGCCTCCGCTTGAGTAGGCATCCTGGCAGCTTTCTCCTTCTTCGCCTTCTCCTTCTTTGCAAATGCTTGAGCAGATGATGGTTCATTCTCAGTCATAACAACTTCATTGTCCTTGAAATCTGGACGGATGGGCAGGTGTTCCTTATCCAACAAATATACGCCCATGCCCATCTTGGAGTTGATGAGCTCCTGAATCTGAGGGGCATATCCACAGCTCCTCTTCTGATCTGCCGCCGTCCTTTTGATCGTTTCCACTATGAGGCTCATAACTTTGAATTTTTGAGGCACGTCAAAAACATGAAGCAAATTGATCGCGTGACCTCTGATCATCTTGTGATCTCCAGACTTGGGCAGAAGGGTGTGCCTAAGGATCCAGTTGATCGTAGGCAATCCTGAGAGCAGATAATGTACTGAGCCAAACTTGAACGTGTCAAGTGCTTCATTCGGAATCTCCTTGTACATGTTGGACATGGAGTTGTGGTCCATCTTTTTCTTGGCATAAATGTCCAAGTCATCTGCTTGCTCCTCTGGTGCATTGATTAGCTTCGCCCATTCCTCAACAGTAGAGTTGTACCTTGTACCTTCTGACATCCATGTGATCCTGCCATCCGGATAAAAGTGTGCTGTGGAGTAGAATTGCATGATCAGTTCCTCATTCCACTTTGTGAGCTTCTGCCCAACAAAGTCCTCTACTCCACACGCCTTGAAGCTATCCTGAACTCCTGGGTAGTACTATTCATTGTCCTTGATATAGGTCCAGTCGACCCATCTCATGTCACATACAATTGGCTTCTTGTCAAGTAGCACTGTCTCATAGAAATCTTGCTACTCCTTGGTATGAAATCTGTAGTCCACTGCAGTCCTTCTCCTAGAAGCATATGGATCTGCTTCTCTCCACTTCCTGAGCCCTGAGTCTCTCCTGAGCTTCATATCCTCAGCCACAGGATGAGCATCGTTGTGGTCTGGGATCTTGGGCTTGAGCTTCTGAAGGACATTCTCTTCCTCATCCTCAGCAACAGTCTCAGGCACTGGGGCCTTGTTCTTCTCAGCTGCAGGAATGCTCCCTGTGTTCCTCTTTGGTGCACTCTTAGGCTTAGATGCAGCCTTTGGTGCTTCCTTGGGCTTGGATGCAGCTCCCCCTGACCTTATGGCATCTCCCATAAGTTTGGCTGCCTTGGGCGCTGGTGCAGCTGCCTCTTCTTCCTCCTCCTCTTCTACCATGATGGAGGCTTTCCCAAGCACTTTGGCTACAGTCTTATTCACTCTTTCTTTCCTCTTCTTGCCCTCAGCTGCAACGGGCTCAATGGGAGCAGGCTTCTCAGTTGAGGCTCTAGCCTTTGACATGGGTTGCCTGCCTGCTGGCCTCTTGATTTTCAGGCCTGGCTTTGAGCCTTGAGCTGGCTCAACTCTCTTGGAGGTGGCCTCTTCCTCTGCCACATAGTCCTCATCTTCAGAATCTGAGGTTTTCTTCTTCCTTTGTCTCGTGGCAGCTTTAGGCAGGTTGCTGGGTGTGCTCCTGCTGCCATCATCTGAGGAACTTGAGGGGCTAGTGCCCTCACTCAACTGCACTTGCTGCTCTGACAAGTTTTGGCTGTCACTCTGGTCTGACATGTTGCAAACTGACTGCTGACCCTGTGAATAGATTATAGAGGAGATAGAGTGGATGAGCATCACAAAATGCAGAGATTTTTGCAAAAAGAATGATCCAAAAACTTAGTTTTAGTTTCCCACTGAAATCATCTCGGATCTACCGATTTTCAAACTCGGTGATACCGAAGCAGTTTTGGAACCTAAACTAGTGAACTCGGTCAGACCGAGTCACAGTTCGGTGGCACCGAGACTGCTAGGGTTTCACTGAGTTCCAAAATCGGTCACACCGATAGTAATTCTCAGTCAGACCGAGTTTTACTTGTGCAATGGCATAAGCCAAATTGGTGGGACCGAGTTTTTCAACTCGGTGGGTCCGAGATGGTTTCGGCGGAAACCTAAACCTAGAATTTTTGAACCAAACCTAATCTATGAGCGTTTTGACTGGATAGAAGTTTATCAAACGTGGCCAGAAACAATATGATCACAATGTGCTAGGAATCAGATTGAGGAATAGCACAAAGATCAAGTCCATACCCTAGTTCGGCGGGGACTTGCTACGGCGGCAACGGCTGGGCAGAAATCCCGTTGACGGCGATGGAGACTAGCGACTGGAGGCTGCTGGCGGCGAGAAGACGATCCGGAGACCTCAAGGGCAGAGCAGGTTATCGCGCGGGCGAAGGGGTTCGGAGGAATTTCCAAATTTTGCCCGTGATTATATATATAGCCCGACCCTGTCGGTGTGACCGAGTGGAACAACTCGGTGGCACCGAGATTCATAACTGCGTGCAGTTATTGAAACTCGGTGAGACCGAAAGGTTCAAATCGGTTGCACCGAGATTGAAAACTTAGATCAACTTAATGATCTCGGTAGGACCGAAAGTGGAGTATCGGTCAGACCGAGAATCATAAAGAGGTTTTGGAAGTTTAAGTCTATGATGAATCGGGGCCTCCGAGCGCTCCTCACACAGAGTGGTTCGAATCTGACTTGATCAAATTTTGTGATGCAACATGAATAGAGTTTGAGACGAGAAAAGCATAGATAGCTAGAGGAGGTTCTTAGGCATTCTTGTCCATCCACTTGGCAAAAGAAGATAAAGCCGAACAATTAAAGCAACAAGTGAATGTCCTTGAATGAGTAAAATATGCAATCAGCATGCTCACACAATGAGATAGCAAATGAAATATGTGGCAAAGCATGCACAACCAATTCTAGCATCTACCAAGCAATTTGCAATGACTAGGTCATCTATATATGAGTATATTGACTTAGGAGTCAAGTGAGAACACTTGATCGTAGGTCATACTCATCGTTTAAGCTCAAGTGGGGTTACCACTTTTACATAAAGCATTGTTTTGTTCACATCTTTAGAGTTGCTTTAGCTTAGTCTTAGAGTAAAGCTCCCCCTAGATGTGATATCCCCCTTAAGAGGGATGAACTAACCTTGGGTTTTGTCGATGATGACTTCATGCAGACATTGAAGATGTGGATGCTCAATGTTGATGTAGATCTCTTGGAGCTATCCATTTGAGTGAATTGCACTTTCAATACCTACATGGGTTAGTCCCACAAGGAACAAACAAGGATATCCATAGACATAGAGTGATGCACATAGAAGGTGATGTCCATGAAAACTTTTCGGTTACCTTGTCCCTTGTCTTACCAACAAGAGGGTTTGTGACTCCTTGAACTAGTGCAAGATGTGGAAGTTGATTGCACTTGTTCTTGCCAAAATGATAAGAGTGAAGTATGTTGGCGGAGTCACCCTCAAGAACTCTCTAGTTCTTCTTCTTTTGGATCCACATCATCTTGATGGGAATCCTTGGAGTTGTAGTCGTACTTGTTGAAGTGGAACTTGAGGTAGTCCTGGGAATCCACTTGACTAAGGTCTTAGGAGCTTCTTCAAATGCATCAATTTCTTCCTGAAGCTTGTCCTTGCCTTTTTGCTCGTAGTCTTGTGGTGGAAGATCATCTTGAGCTTGTGTCCCCTTGAAAAACTTCTCTTGTTGAGGGACAAACTTTGTCTTGGGGTATTGATCTTCTTCCCATTCAACTCCATTGGCATTGAACTTTCGTTCAAAACCAATACCTTGATTCTTCCGGTGCATTCCTTGCGTGCGCACAATTTCCTCGAATTGCTTACTCCCGGCAAGGCTTTTGTACACTCCTTTCTCTATAATTCCCTTCAATAAGCTATTTTCTTGCTCAAGTGTAACTTGGCTAAGAGAATCATTAGTGGAATCAAGAGAACTACTAGAAGTAACAATATTGGATTTAGCATGATCATTGTTACTACTAGCGGAAGAATCTTTCTTGTTAGATTTGACTTGAGGCATGTAAGTGGATAAGAGTAAACGCTTGGCAATGTAAGAAGAACTCTTCTTGCGGAGATCATCATTGATTGCCTTTAAGAACTCATGCTCTTGCTCAAGGTTGAGCTTTTCAAAGCGTAGCTTCTCATGAGCTCTTAAAAGTTCTCAATGATCTTCGAAGATAGTGTCATGAGCTAACTTAAGAGTTTTTAGTTCTTTAGTTAGAGCCTCAATCTTCTCCTTATCATTGTCATTCGTTTTATCTTGATTAGCATGATTAATTGGTCTTTCATCATAGTATTCATCACTAGAGTTGTCACCAAGCAAATCATCACCTAACAAGTCATCTTCATCACTATTGAAATCAACATACTCGGGGTGTGTTACCTTAGGACCTTTGGCCATGAAGCATCTTCCAATTCCTTCATTTGGTGAGTCAAATATGTCGTAGGAGTTGGTTGACATAAGTGCTAGACCGGCAACACCTTCATCTTGAGTATCTTCGGAGTCGGAGTGATAACTTTTCTTGGAGTGGCTGTCGGAGTCGGAGCTGGATACCCATTCACCAACATGAGCTTGATGTCTTCGTCTTGTGTAGCTCCTTGATGATTTTTCCTTCCTTTCCGAATCCTTGTTTCTCCGTGAGTATCTTCGTTCATAACGATCATCTCTACTCCTTCTCTCTCTTGGTGGTGATCCTTTGCTTCTTCTTTTTGGAGAATCTTCTCTTCTCTTGTAGGGAGCCGTACACTCGTTGGAATAGTGTCCGGGTCTTCCACAATTGTAACAGTTTCTATCTCGACTAGAAGATCTTTTGTCATTGGAGGACCTTGACTTGGAGCTTCTATCTTTGCTTCTACTCTTGTAGAACTTGTTGAAGTTCTTCACCATTAAGCTCAATTCTTCATTGAAGTCTTGTTTCTCACTTGATGATGTAGGGGCTTCACATGAGGCTTTATAGGCACCACTTGACTTGTTGTGAAGTTCCTCTTTATCCTTGAGTGACATCTCATGAGCAACAATTCTTCCAATCACTTCCGTTGGCTCGAGATCTTTGTAATTGGGCATCATTTGGATCAATGTGCACACGGTATCATATTTTCCATCCAAGGCTCTTAGGATCTTCTTGATGATGAATCTATCGGTCATCTCTTCACTTCCTAAGCCGGCAATCTCATTTGTGATGAGAGCAAGCCTAGAGTACATTTCAGCGACACCTTCACCATCCTTCATCTTGAACTTGTCAAGTTGGCTTTGAAGCACATCCAACTTGGATTCCTTGACCGAGTCGGTACCTTCGTGCATATCAATCAAGGTGTCCAAAATTTCCTTTGCATTCTCAAGGCGGCTGATTTTGTTGAATTCTTCTGGGCATAATCCGTTGAAGAGAATATCACAAGCTTGAGCATTGTATTGCAACATCTTCAACTCATCCGCGGTAGCTTCACGGTTTGGTTCTCTCCCATCAAATAAGTCACCTTGCAAACCAACACACACAATAGCCCAAACAGCGGGGTTATGTCCAAGAATATGCATTTTCATTTTATGCTTCCAACTAGCAAAATTAGTACCATCAAAGTAAGGACCTCTACGGTGATAATTTCCCTCGCTAGACGCCATACTCTCCTAGGTTGTGAAACCAAGGCTATGACCACCAAAAGCTATGGAGATCAAGCAAATGGAGACCAAAGCTCTGATACCACTTGTAGGATCAAAAGTATGTCTAGAGAGGGGGGTGATTAGACTACTTGACCAAATAAAAACTTAACCTTTTCCCAATTTTAGTTCTTGGCAGATTTTAGCTATTTTAGGACAAGTCAAGCAATCATCACACAATTCAAGCAAGCATGCAAAGAGTTTATGGGCAGCGGAAAGTAAGTCATGCAACTTGCGGGAATGTAAAGGGAAGGGTTTGGAGAATTCAAACGCTACTGAAGACACGGATGTTTTTCCCGTGGTTCGGATAGGTGGTGCTATCCTACATCCACGTTGATGGAGACTTCAACCCACGAAGGGTAACGGTTGCGCGAGTCCACACAGGGCTCCACCCAAGGGCAACGGTTGCGCGAGTCCACAAAGGACTCCACCCACGAAGGGTCCACGAAGAAGCAACCACCCACAAAGGGTCCACGAAGAAGCAACCTTGTCTATCCCACCATGGCCATCGCCCACGAAGGACTTGCCTCACTAGCGGTAGATCTTCACGAAGTAGGCGATCTCCTTGCCCTTACAAACTCCTTGGTTCAACTCCACAATCTTGTCGGAGGCTCCCAAGTGACACCTAGCCAATCTAGGAGACACCACTCTCCAAGAAGTAACAAATGGTGTGTAGGTAATGAACTCCTTGCTCTTGTGCTTCAATGATAGTCTCCCCAACACTCAACTCTCTCTCATAGGATTTGAATTTGGTGGAAAGAAGTTTTGAGTGGAAAGCAACTTGGAAGGCTAGAGATCAAGATTCATATGGTAGGAATGGAATGTCTTGGTCTCAACACATGAGTAGGTGGTTCTCTCTCATAACATATGAGTTGGAATGGTGTGTGTGTTCTGATGGCTCTCTCACTGAATGAGAAAGAGGTGGAGGGGTATATATAGCCTCCACACAAAATCCAACCGTTACACACAATTTACCAATCTCGATGGGACCGAATCAGAAAACTCGGTCTGACCGAAATAGTAAACCTAGTGACCGTTAGGAATTTCGGTGGGACTGACATGCAACTCGGTAGGACCGATTCGGTTAGGGTTTGGACATAACGTAATCTCGGTGAGACCAATTACACAAACTCGGTGGGACCGAATTTGGTAATTAGCTAACCAGAGAGTTGGTCAGGCAAACTCGGTGGGACCGATTTGCTCTTTCGGTGAGACCGAGTGGAACTCGGTGAGACCGAAAAGTTACAAAGGGGAAACACTGAGTTTACATTGCAATCTCGGTGGGACCGATTCGCTCTTTCGGTGGGACCGAAAAGTTACGAAAGGGAAACAGAGAGTTTGCAACCCCATCTCGGTGGGACCGAGATCCTTATCGGTAGAACCGAATTGCTAGGGTTTGGCAGTGGCTAATGACAAGTGAAACTCGGTGGCGCCGGATAGGAAGAATCGGTAGGACCGAGTTTGGCTTAGAGTTTAGGTCATATGTGGATATGGGAAAGTAGTTGAGGGTTTTTGGAGCATATCACTAAGCACATGAAGCAAGAGGCTCATTAAGCAACACCTAATCCCTCCTTAATAGTATTGGCTTTTCCTATGGACTCAATGTGATCTTGGATCACTAAAATATAAAATGAAGAGTCTTGAGCTTTTGAGCTTGAGCCAATCCATTGTCCTTAGCATTTTGAGGGTTCCACTTTCACATCCATGCCATGCCAATCATTGAGCTTTCCTGAAATAATTATCTTGGACTAGTATTAGCTTAATGAGCTATATGTTGTTATGAATTACCAAAACCACCTAGGGATAGTTGCACTTTCACTAGCACCTTACGATGGATAGACCGTTACACCTACTTTCCCCTACATCTGCTAGTCTATCCTGTAAGAGTTCGCATGACTTAATCAACTATGCTAGAGCCATAATAGCTTGTGGCTGCACACGGAAGTTTCTAGTATGAATAATCTCATAATCCCTTTGAGCCTGGGTGGCGGTCCATAAAAAAACAAGCAATCCTGGTCTACCCAGGTGCCTAGACAGTCAATCCTGGAATAACCAGGTGCCTCAATCCACCCAGATGTGTATTTAAGTTGCCACCTTAAGTAAACCATTAATTAACAATCTCACATCTATCATGAATACTCTCAAAACCCAATCCACGTCTACGAGCATAGCATAGCAGTATAAGCATAACGTAATAGTAACTCCCAAGGTTTGAATGCAGGGCAATAGGTTCCTACCTCATCAACTACTTCCCAATACCCACAATTTAATTAGATCCTAATCATGCAATGTTTGAGGTTTGATCTAATGAAATAAAAACTGGGTATGAAAGAGGTATGATCAAAGTGTGAACTTGCCTGCAATGTTGATGAAGATGATTCGCACAGTTCTACTCGTCACACTCCGGTCAATCTATCGTAAGCAAGCAATAGTAACCACACATAAGCAATCACTCAAAGTATCAGAAAGATCGAAGAAGACAATTCGGAAAACATCAAAACCAAGCAAATAACTCTTGAAATATAAAACAATTTCTAACAGTACCAAAATTATATGAATTTGGCCTTATCAGAAAGTTTAGGTCAAGAGCTTCAATTTGCAAAAAGAATCAACTCAAACGGAGCTACGAAACTCCAGTTATGATCAAATTAAGTTTGAATTCAAATCTGATCTAATTTAAATTTTAAACTTTTCAAAAACATGTTTGAGTTGGATTACTGGATAGAGGAGATCATAACGAAGAAGTGGGCGTTGGTTTCGTTGGATTTGGACAAACGAGTAAAAAGTTGTGCTATTTGAAAAATCAGGGCCAAGCTGTTTTACGGAAGAAAAATAGCTACGAGCTAGGGTCTAGTGTATAAACACGTAGACTAATTGATAATCTAATTATTTTATCATATTAGTCTAAAAATAATAAACTACGGAGGTATAAGAACAAAAACAAAGAGAGATACCTTTATAAGGCAGAGAAAAGATGACTTTGGAGAGAAGAGAAAATTTCTAGAAGTCGCGTCGGAAAGGAATTTTTTTTTTAAATGAATCTAGTCAAACCAAAATATTGATTTAACCCGAATCGGATGATTTTTGGAGGCTCTATGGGTCTATATTTATTGGTGGAAAAGAGGATTAGGGGTCAAAGGCTAGGCAATGTGGGACTAAATATAGACGAAAATATACGAAACAGAGAAGAAAAGAGGCAGATGGGACTAAAGGCCTTCGGCCGGCCGCACGCGCACGCTGCGGCTGCGTCTAAAAAAAACAAAATCGACCTAAGAGAAAAAAATGAAAAGGCTGGCTGGGCCTGGCCCATATAGGATAAAGAAAAAAAAAGGGCGCTCGCTGGTACTATGATGCGTACGTAGGTGACAGTTAGTTTCAGGCGCGCGCGCAGTTTTTTGTTTTTTTACAGAATGCGGTAAACTGAAAAACAAAAATAAAAATAAAACTTTATATAGGCATATTATATATCAAAATTTTTAGAAAAAGATTTTCTACAAGTTGAACATTTTTATAATGCCAAATAAAATCCGCACAAATTTAGATAATTCATAGAGTGCTACTAGTCTAATAAAATCCAATAAGAATCATTTTAAAAATATCAAAATGATTTCAAATTTATTTCTCTCCAATTTTCTGTTGTAGGGAATCATGTTACCCTAATTTCCAAATATTTTATTTTTGGAGAAAAATAATTTGAATAAAACTCAAATAACTCCAAATTGAAAATAAATTCAAAAGAACTTTGAATTTAATTCTTTGAAACTCCCAACTCATATTTCATAAAATTTGAAGAAATCCTTTTATCTTCTCTCATGAAAATCATTGAGCTGCATGAAGTTTATGAATTGAAATATTTCCAAATGAAATTCAATTATTTTTAAATACCCTTTCATTTAATTTAAATGGAAGAAGTCATATCATCTTCGCTCAAGGGTTTTGTATTTGAAAAGAATTTGAATTCATGGAGATCAGAAAGCAAATGTGAAAGTTTGGGAAAGTCCTTTTATTCCCTCTCATTTAACTTTCAAAAATTTCGAATTTCACTCAATCAATCACACAACAATCAAACAATAAATCAATCTATCTATTTATTTTAACATTCCAAAATTTAGAATTTTGGGATGTTACAAACCTACCACCCTTAAAATGAATCTCGTCCTCGAGATTCGGAGAGGCTGGAAAGAAATAGGTTAGGTTCGGGGTCTTCTCAAAATCCATTGATCGTCTCCGGGGTGTCGGGTGCTACCACCCTTAGAAACATTGTTACGGTCCCATCAATACTCATATACTCCATCCTTATTCTTGACAGGGCCGGCCTTCTCAGGTCTTCAGGATAATTCCTTATCCGGGCTCTTCCGGTAGTGGCATAACCTTTACCACAATTCTTCTGTCTTTCATCTTGGTAAGGTTCTTCTGTGACTGGGTCTTCTTAGCTGACGGGTCTGGCGCCAAAACTAATCAACTAGCGAAATCTCATGGTGGTCAACAATTTATGGTTTCTCCTATAGGAAATGGGTCTGGGTTGATCCTCACCGTATAACCTACGGTTGGCAACAACTGCCGTGTACAAGGGAAAAATACTTATACCATTCTAAGTTTAAACAGGGTTTTGATCGTCGTGTCTTTACTATAGGTAAGTCACTCAGATTTACCATCCCACATAGCAAGGCGAATAATAAGAGTAAGTCGGTATGGTGATCAATCCATCCCACACCCAAATCATTACCCTGCATACGGTTTAGCGAATCTCGCATTCTAACACTCGGTCATCCTCACAAGCATTGCAGAATTTCTCTTGTCGACGTACGAAGTTCGGATATATCCATAGATTCTGCAAGCCAGACAAACATCTATCGTTTCTTCACAACTCTCAGGTTTTGCGTTACTCCTATAAGATCTTCTATTGATAAAATCATAACTTCTTCCAGGGTTTTTCCTTCAGCAAGAATGTGCTTGCTTCTTGGCAGGTCCTGGGGCCTGTGGGTTATGGCCCATCTCATCACTTGTAGTCCTTGAACTTATCATCGGGCAACTTATCATTATTCCAACTTCCAACTTCCTAGTATTCTTAAATCCATCCAATTGTATTGTCTTCCTTCCTTCTATTGGCACCAAACTAGGACATGATTACTCAGACTCATCATGGAGTTTCCATTGATCCATATTTCCGACATCATACCTCCTTTATATCCAATAGAAATTTATCTCTTCATCCTCGTGGGATATCCCACATACCGAGATAAAAACTTATACTTATGAAGTCCATACTCTACTTCGTGGAACATCATTATCCTTTCCAGGGTCAAGCATCCTTACAGGGAAATATTGGCCATCTCTGCATGGCACTCTTCAAAACGTGAAACACATCATGAACTCCTGACAGTCCTTCCGGTAACTCCAACTTATTGGCCACTTCTCCCATATGCTCCAAAAATCGGTATGGTCCTACAAATCTCGGGGCTAACTTTCCCTTAACTCCAATTCGTTTAACTCCTCGCAGAGGGAACACATGAAGACATGCTCTGTCTCCAATTTCATAGACTACCTCCTTGCGTTTTTGAGTCTGCATATCTCCTCTGCCTGGACTGAGCTACCTTCAGTCTATCTCGAATCAACTTAACATTCTCTTCTGACTCCTTGATCACATTTGGTCCAAACAACTAATGGTCTCCAACTTCATCCCACATACTCTTGGGGTATCACACATATTGAGACAAAACTCGTATTCATTTTGTCTGAAATCCACTCAGTGGAGTATCCTTATCTTTTCCAGGGGTCAACGGTTCTTACAGGGTACTACCACCCTTAAAATGCACAAATCTTCCATAGACCATATTTCTCATATCCTCAAAATGGCCAAAATTCTTCTTCATAGAGTAACAACTCATAAAATCCATATCAGTACCAACGATGCTAACTTTATTCATTCTCAAGTGATTACAATCTCTCGCTTTTCCATTACATGTCTCAACTCAACACCTCAATATAAAAGAAAATGTTCTCACTTCTACTACTCCATTTCTTTGTTGCAAACTCAACTATCTAGCACAAGTTTTCTTCTCTTTGGGACAATCTCTGGCAAAGTGCCCTGCTTCATTACAACGAAAACATATTACTTCTAACAAGTATCGAGGTTTCCTTTTTGGGCAACTGTTGAGGTAGTGCCCTGTCTCCTTACACCTGTAACAGGTGATATGACTCAGGTCCTTCCTGGAATCCAATCTGCTTCTCTTCCTGGGCCTTTCCATGCCAATCATGGCTTCTATTTCCTGTGGGTCATATTCTACTTCCTCTGTTGGTAATTCTACTAGATCCCCATTCAAACAATTTTGGGAGATGTGTCCTTCTTCTCCACATGAATAGCAAGACTTAGTGCAGGGTTTACTCGGGTCTTCTTTAGGTGTGTCCTCCACCTCTTCCTTCATCACAGTTTCTTCTAAAATTTCCATGAGGGCTCCTTTCATTACTTCTTTCTCCTGCTGGATGGTTCATTGTACCATGGGGTAAATGTGACACTGAGCAGGATAGTGGGTAGTCCCTTCACACAAGAAACAAGTAATCTGCGTAGTTGGGCATTCTTCAACTGGGTGACTTCCTTCATAATTAGGGCATTCATCCTTGTGTTCTTTATGGGGGTGTCCTATTTCTCCACAAATCTTGCATGCACAAGGTTTCCTCATATCCTTTCCATAAGGCTTCAAATTCTGGGACACAAGGTGAGATCTTTGCAGAGTCAACTTTGATTCTCTCCAAGTGGTTACTCCTTGCCATCCATTCATGGTTTGGTACATCCTCCACCAAGTAGCAGCACCTCTTTTAAAGCACTGAAGAGCATGATGGGTCATATCATGTCCAACTATAGGGTTATTCTCCATGTGATCCTCCATGTTCTGAATCCATTGGTCCGTGTCCAATTGACTCATCGGTCCAAAAAATACAAGCTCATCTCCATTCATCCTCTATTGGGTCCAAGGGTTTTGGGGTGAGATAAGAGAGATAGAGAGGGATACACACAATGCAAACAACAGTTTTAAAAAGACAGATTTTATTGGGGCTATCGGAAAACATCAAACAAATGACAGCTCGCAAACGTCGCATCTAACGTAGGTATATAATAGGGGTTTGGTCTTCTAAAAGTCAATAAATCTTTAACGTCTCCAAACCTATCAAGTCTTGTTCATGCCTCCAATGGCTTCTTCCAATCATGCTTGTCTTTCTCAAGTTCTTTTGCCAGATCAACTCTGTTGACGCGAAGTCTCTCGTGACGTCCTTTAAGTATTCTGGAGTTGCGTTCCAAACTTCTGGTTTCAACATCCTTCACATGAACCATGGTCGTACTGTCCTTCAGTTCCTGACGAATCTCCGGTATCTCGAGGTTGTAGCTCCTCCAGCTTGGCTACTTTCAGCTTTTGGTTCCTGAGTTCTTCACGAAATGCTTCCTTGTCTAATACGGCTTCATGGAGCTCCATCTTAACTTCTTGATGTAACAATCCAGATCCTGGTGATACACCGGCTAAGGTTAAAACTTCATCTTTTGCTGATAGCTGCTACGCCAGCCTTCTTCCATCAAATCTATTCTGAAGAAATGCATCCTTAACTCAGCACAGTGACAATAGCATCAGCGGGCGATGACATCACGGATAGCTAGGTTTCTGCTCTTTGTCATTTCCATGAGCTATCTCTCCATAGTTGATATCTCCTGCCTTAGGGTTTTCCTTGACAGAACTTTGAGTTTTTAACTCTCCATGCTCCGGTCTTTCTCCGATACACCTTGATCTCGGGTATCGACAAGTTCCATAGTCTGCCAAGTTCCATAAGGGTAGCCTTCCTAGGTCACACAAATCTGGAAATTCTTCGGAGCCTTCAAATGCTACTTGTCTTTGGTCTTCAACCATTGTAGTTTCCATTATCATAATGTATGGTAAAATCCTCTTCATTCCGAATGGTCTCAGTTGTCCGATATCTTGTACTTCTTGAAGTGGTCTCATCAGCCGAATCTTCGTGTGGTCAAAAGGGGAAAGGGGTATGGTCTCACTAAAGGGAATGGATCAAGTCTCTGTGCTTAAGTGTCATCCCTGGATCGGTATGCTGACACACACAGTACTCGAGGATTTATAACAGAGGTAAATGACATGTATAAGTAACGTAAAATACTATCACCTCAATCCAAAATAGCGGAAGTAACAAGGTTGTGGATTCCCATCAACACCAACGGCAAAGTTGAGTGTAGAAATCGTAACCCTAACGTATCACTTACTCGTCGTAAGATAATCCTGCAACATGAGACGTTGCAGCCACAAAGGGTCAGTACATTGAATGTACTGGCAAATTCACACCAGAGGATAATGATGAATAAAGGCTATCACTACATGCATATTTGGCTGGTGGAAAGGCTCTAGGGTTATAAGGTTTTTGCGAAAAGCCAAATTTTCCCTACTGCAAAGGAATAAATTTTATTTAACTATCATGGTGGTTGTTGAACATTGAGAATGGTTGACAGCATTCTCAATCCCAATTAAATAACATCATTAAACCCAACAAATTTAATTTAAAGTAACGTGATGAGATTCACATGATAATCCAGGTACTAGATACTCAAGATGTCCATAACCGGGGACACGGCTAACCATGATTAGTTTATACACTCTGCAGAGGTTTGCGCACTTTTCCCCACAAGACTCGATCGCCTCCGTTTGGTTTCTCGCACTACACGATGTTTGAGAAATGGATGGCCGAGACATAGTCTTTCAGAAGCTCTAGCACCTTACGATGGATAGACCGTTACACCTACTTTCCCCTACATCTGCTAGTCTACCCTGTAAGAGTTCGCACGACTTAATCAACTATGCTAGAGCCCATAATAGCTTGTGGCTGCACACGGAAGTTTTTAGTATGAATAATCTCATGATCCCTTTGAGTCTGAGTGGCGGTCCATAAAAAAACAGGCAATCCTGGTCTACCCAGGTGCCTAGACAGGCAATCCTAGAATAACCAGGTGCCTCAATCCACACAGATGTGTGTTTAAGTTGCCACCTTAAGTAAACCATTAATTAACAATCTCACATCTATCATGAATACTCTCAAAACCCAATCCACGTCTACGAGCATAGCATAGCAGTATAAGCATAACGTAATAGTAACTCCCAAGGTTTGAATGCAGGGCAATAGGTTCCTACCTCATCAACTACTTCCCAATACCCACAATTTAATTAGATCCTAATCATGCAATGTTTGAGGTTTGATCTAATGAAATAAAAACTGGATATGAAAGAGGTATGATCAAAGTGTGAACTTGCCTGCAATGTTGATGAAGATGATTCGCATTCAAAACTCTTGATATTTCTACTCATCACACTCCGGTCAATCTATCGTAAGCAAGCAATAGTAACCACACATAAGCAATCACTCAAAGTATCAGAAAGATCGAAGAAGACAATTCGGAAAACATCAAAACCAAGCAAATAACTCTTGCAATATAAAACAATTTCTAACAGTACCAAAATTATATGAATTTGGCCTTATCAGAAAGTTTAGGTCAAGAGCTTCGATTTGCAAAAAGAATCAACTAAAACGGAGCTACGAAACTCAAGTTATGATCAAACGAAGTTTGAATTCAAATCTGATCTAATTTAAATTTTAAACTTTTCAAAAACATGTTTGAGTTGGATTACTGGATAGAGGAGATCATAACGAAGAAGTGGGCGTTGGTTTCATTGGATTTGGACAAACGAGTAAAAAGTTATGCTATTTGAAAAATCAGGGCCAAGCTGTTTTACGGAAGAAAAATAGCTACGAGCTAGGGTCTAGTGTATAAACACGTAGACTAATTGATAATCTAATTATTTTATCATATTAGTCTAAAAATAATAAACTACGGAGGTATAAGAACAAAAACAAAGAAAGATACCTTTATAAGGCAGAGAAAAGATGACTTTGGAGAGAAAAGAAAATTTCTAGAAGTCGCGTCGGAGAGGAGAAATATATTTTTTCTTAAATGAATCTAGTCAAACCAAAATATTGAATTAACCCGAATCGGATGATTTTTGGAGGCTCTATGTGTCTATATTTATTGGTGGAAAAGAGGGTTAGGGTCAAAGGCTAGGCAATGTGGGACTAAATATAGACGAAAATATACGAAACAGAGAAGAAAAGAGGCGGATGGGACTAAAGGCCTTCGGCCGGCCGCACGCGCACGCTGCGGCTGCGTTTAAAAAAAACAAAATCGGCCTAAGAGAAAAAAATGAAAAGGCTGGCTGGGCCTGGCCCATATAGGATAAAGAAAAAAAAGCGCGCTCGCTGGTACTATGATGCGTACGTAGGCGACAATTAGTTTCAGGCGCGCGCACAGTTTTTTGTTTTTTTACAGAATGCGGTAAACTGAAAAACAAAAATAAAAATAAAACTTTATATAGGCATATTATATATCAAAATTTTCAGAAAAATATATTCTACAAGTTGAACATTTTTATAATGCCAAATAAAATCCTCACAAATTTAGATAATTCATAGAGTGCTACTAGTCTAATAAAATCCAATAAGAATCATTTTAAAAATATCAAAATGATTTCAAATTTATTTCTCTCCAATTTTCTGTTGTAGGGAATCATGTTACCCTAATTTCCATATATTTTATTTTTGGAGAATTTTTTTTGAATAAAACTCAAATAACTCCAAATTGAAAATAAATTCAAAAGAACTTTGAATTTAATTCTTTGAAACTCCCAACTCATATTTCATAAAATTTGAAGAAGTATTTTTATCTTCTCTCATGAAAATCATTGAGCTGCATGAACTTTATGAATTGAAATATTTCCAAATGAAATTCAATTATTTTTAAATACCCTTTCATTTAATTTAAATGGAAGAAGTCATATCATCTTCGCTCAAGGGTTTTGTATTTGAAAAGAATTTGAATTCATGGAGATCAGAAAGCATATATGAAAGTTTGGGAAAGTCCTTTTATTCCCTCTCATTTAACTTTCAAAAATTTCGAATTTCACTCAATCAATCACACAACAATCAAACAATAAATCAATCTATCTATTTATTTTAACATTCCAAAATTTAGAATTTTGGGATGTTACAAACCTACCACCCTTAAAATGAATCTCGTCCTCGAGATTCAGAGAGGCTAGAAAGAAATAGGTTAGGTTCGGGGTCTTCTCAAAATCCATTGATCGTCTCCGGGGTCTTGGGTGCTACCACCCTTAGAAAGATTGTTACGGTCCCATCAATACTCATATACTCCATCCTTATTCTTGACAGGGCCGGCCTTCTCAGATCTTCAGGATAATTCCTTATCCGGGCTCTTCCAGTAGTGGCATAACCTTTACCCTCTCATTTAACTTTCAAAAATTTCGAATTTCACTCAATCAATCACACAACAATCAAACAATAAATCAATCTATCTATTTATTTTAACATTCCAAAATTTAGAATTTTGGGATGTTACACATAACAACATATGTTGTTCCCTTTGTCATCGGTATGTTATTTGCCCGGGATTCGATCGTCGGTATCTCAATACCTAGTTCAATCTCGTTACTGGCAAGTCTCTTTACTCGTTCCATAATGCATCATCCCGCTGAGGGAGTCCTGGATTAGGGGGTCTCCGGACAGCCGGACTATGTCCTTTGGCCGGACTGTTGGACTATGAAGATACAAGATTGAAGACTTTGCCGTGTCCGGATGGAACTTTCCTTGGCGTGGAAGGCAAGCTTGGCAATACGGATATGTAGATCTCCTCCCTTGTAATTGACTCTGTGTAACCCTAGCCCCCTCTGGTGTCTATATAAACCGGAGGGTTTAGTCCGTAGGACAACAACAATCATACCATAGGCTAGCTTCTAGGGTTTAGCCTCTACGATCTTGTGGTAGATCAACTCTTGTAATACTCATATCATCAAGATCAATCAAGCAGGACGTAGGGTATTACCTCCATCAAGAGGGCCCGAACCTGGGTAAACATCGTGTCCCCCGCCTCCTGTTACCATCCGCCTTAGACGCACAGTTCGGTACCCCCTACCCGAGATCCGCCGGTTTTGACACCGACATTGGTGCTTTCATTGAGAGTTCCACTGTGTCGTCATCATAAGGAGGGATGGCTTGTCTCGTTGTCAAGAACAACATCACCTCTGGGGGAGCGCTGGCTGTAGGCCAAAATCTTCGACTAGGCGGCTTCGTCATGACCGCCCGCTCGGCCGTTGCACCGACGATGACTTCTCGGGTCATTGAAAATAGCCTCCACATCGGCTCGAAATTCACTGAGCAGATGGATCCAATGGAGCTCTCCTCTTTGAACGAGCTCTTGGATCGCATCGCCGCTCTGGGAGTCGCTACGGACTATGATCGGATTGGGCTTAAACCCGACCAAAGGGAGATTAACTCTCCGCCGGTCACCCATCAAATAGCGGTGGTGGAGGAGCAATGCGGCGATTCTCCCTCTATCTTGAGGACAAACTATGTCCGGATTCCCGAGCTCTCCGAGCCGGATACCCGCCCACGGGAGGACATCGCCCTAAACCTGAACCTAGAATTAGGCTGCATGTCGAACCTGCGGGGCATCATCCCAGAGCCTGAACTTCCAAGATCGGAAACTCCCCCACCCCGGGGTCTCAGATTGGGTCAAGGTCTGGACTTAAATCCACCCTCCCACCCATATATAAACGATCTTTCCCACATTAGGCAAGAGCCCCAAGAGACAGTACATCACTATTGGGCCAGATTCCTCCTTGTAATGAACAAGGTCAAGGACTGTCGCGAGGAAGACACAATTTCGTTCTTTTGCAACAATTGCACGGACAAGGGACTCCTCAACGCCATAAGTCGCCGTGACATAGCACACTTTGCTGACTTGGCGGCCATAGTACGGAAGTACTGTGCGATGGAAAGCACCTGAAAAACTCAAACAAAATTTTGGGATAATCCGGCTCTGACAAAACCCCCAGTCCGAACTAAAAGGGTGCACTCTCATAAGTCGCCTGACTCAATTACAAAGAAACAAAAGCCCACTATAGGGCGTGGAACCGTATTGGAGGGATGGCTTAACGGACCCTGCAAAATTCATAGTACAACGGATACCATTCCAACACACAGCCTTAGAGCATGTTGGGTACTCCGGCAGGTGGCCAAGAGCGGTGAGGATCTCCTCATTCAAAACACCGCAGAGCACCATCCCATGGATAAAAATACACTATTGACAGTCTTCGAGACCTTCGCCTCAAATAATAGGCATAAGTGAGCACTCCGCAGCCTTGCAGAAGTCTGCCACGTGGCACCAATAAATCCATGGAGTGACACGGCTATCACCCTCAATGCCAGTGACGAACCTAAATTCCGAACAACCCGAGCACCAGCCGCCTTGGTCCTCAATCCAATTGTGGACGGCTTTCGGCTTACTAAAGTGCTCATGGACGGCGGCATCGGATTAAACCTCATCTATGAGGAGACTCTTCAAAAAATGGAAATAGATAGAAACCGTATTGAGCAAAGCAGCACGACCTTCCGAGGAATCATCCCTAGTCGGGAGGCACGTTGCGCTGGGAAAATCACACTAGATGTGGTATTCGGCACTCCGGAGAATTACAGGTCCGAAGAAATTACATTCCAAGTGGCCCCGTTCAGTAGCGGATACCACACCCTTCTAGGGCGGGAGGCATTCACAATCTTCCAAGCATACCCCATTATGGGTACATGAAGCTCAAAATGCCCAGGCCCAATGGAATCATCACTCTAGCTAGTGATCCGGACATAGCACTCCGCGCCGAGAACAAAACAGCCACACTGGCCCTCGAGGCATTATCCGAAGCCCTTGTGGCGGAGGAATTAACTGCGCTGCGCTCCACAGTGGACAGGGACGACGTGATACTCGACAAAATATCCAAGTCCACCTCTTTTAAACCAGCGGATGAAATAGTCAAATTCCAAGTCCATCCAACGGACCCTACAAAAATAGCATCCATCGGGGCACAATTAAACCCCGCTATAGACGCCGCATTATGGGAGTTCCTGCGCGAGAATTGGGACATATTCGCCTGACATCCTTCAGACATGCCAGGAATCCCACGCAGGCTGGCCGAGCATAGCCTTAACATTCTAAAGGGATTCAAGCCGGTCAAGCAGACTCTTCGGCGTTTTTCCGAACCTAAGCGACAAGCCATGGGAGAGGAGCTAGCCAAGTTACTGGAGGCCAGATTCATTAGAGAATAAAGCGTTCGGACTGGCTAGCAAACCTGGTGATGGTACCAAAGAAGGACAAATCCTGGCGCCTATGCGTCGACTTCAAGGACCTTAATAAGGCTTGCCCAAAGGATCCCTTCCCCCTCCCTCGCATCGATCAAATTATCGATGCTACTGCAGGACACGACTCATTGTGCTTCCTCGACGCATACTCCGGCTACCACCAAATTAAGATGGCGGAGTCCGATCAAGCCGCAACGGCATTTATCACTCCATATAGCCCCTTCTATTTTAACACAATGCCCTTCTGGCTCAAAAACGCTGGCGCAACGTATCAGCGCATGATTCAGACATGTCTGGAAAAGCATATCGGCAAAACAGTGGAGGCATACATCGACGATGTGGTCGTTAAAACCAGACACGTCGACTCCTTAATAGACGACTTGAGGCTCACGTTCGACAATCTCCGAACATACGACAGTAAGCTCAATCCGGAAAAATGCATTTTCGGCGTACCCGTCGGAAAGCTCCTGGGCTTCATCGTCTCCGATAGAGGAATTGAAGCAAATCCGGCTAAAATCCGAGCTCTGTCGCAGTTGGCTATCCCAACTGACCTCAAGCAAATCCAGAAGTTAACTGGATGTGTGGCGGCCTTAAGCCGCTTTATCTCCCGATTAGGAGAAAAGGCACTCCCCCTTTATCGCCTTCTTCGGCGCACCGAACACTTCGACTGGACGGACGCAGCCACGGCCGGATTGGAAGAAATAAAAGCCATCCTGGCCACCAACCCAATCTTGGCCGCGCCAAATGTTGGCGAACCAATGCTGTTATATATAGCGGAAACTCACCAAGTTGTAAGCGCAGTGCTCGTCGTCGAACGAGATACGGACGGACATAAATTCCCACTTCAAAAGCCGGTATATTATGTATCCACTGTCCTCACTCCATGCAAATCACGGTACCCACATTATCAAAAGATAGCATACGCGGTATTCATGGCATCCCGGAAATTATGACACTACTTTCAAGAGTGTTCAATTACGGTGGCCTCAGAAGTACCACTCAATGACATAATAAACAACCGCGATGCCACGGGCCGGATTGCCAAATGGGCTATCGAGCTCCTCCCGTTCGACATAGCATATAGACCACGACGAGCCATTAAGTCGCAAGTACTGGCCGATTTCGTCGCCGAGTGGACAGAAGCCGAACTCCCTAAAGAGTACGGCGCGTACTCCAATTGGATCATGCACTTTGACGGCTCTAAAATGCTGGTTGATCTGGGGGCTGGCGTCGTCCTGATGTCCCCCACCGGAGATACAGTCCAATATGTACTCCAAATACTATACACAGGCTCCAACAACATAGCCGAATACGAGGCCCTATTACACGATCTTCGGATGGCAGTTTCCATGGGCATTCAACGCCTAGAGGTGCGCGGGGACTCAAACCTCGCAATATCTCAAATAAATGGGGACTTCGATGCCAAGGATCCGAAAATGGCGGCATATCGCAACGCCATCCTCAAAATGTCAGCTTGGTTCGAGGGGCTTGAATTCCACCATGTGGCTCAGGAAAACAATCAGGTGGCGGATATCCTCGCCCGTATCGGTGCTAAGCGCGATCCTGTCCCACCTAACATCTTCTTGGAAAGGCTGTTTAAGCCATCCGTGGTATGGGAAGGGGACACCGGTAATAATATTCTGGACCCGGCCACAACACCAGATATCGAACACTCTGACACAATTGGAGGCTCTGCCATCGAAATAACACCTTCAACCCACGTGATAATGGTCATTATCGCCCCGTGGACAGAACCATTCCTGGCCTACCTAACCAGGCAGGAACTACCCAAGGACCAAAATGAGGCACACTGCATAGTGCGGCGATCTAAAGCCTACAAGGTCCACGAGGGAGAGCTTTATAAGAAAAGCACTACCGGAGTCCTTCAAAGGTGCATCTCCAAAGAGGAAGGGCGGAAGCTTTTGGCAGAAATCCATGCTGGACTCGGCGGCCACCACGCCGCAGCCCGGGCCCTTATAAGCAAGGCATTCCATACAGGTTTCTATTGGCCGATGGCCCGAGCAGATGCACAGTATCTGGTCCAACATTGCGCCAGTTGCCAGCTTTTTGCAAACCAAAGCCATATGCCGCCTACCGCTCTCCAAATAATCCCCATTACTTGGCCCTTTGCAGTCTGGGGGCTTGATATGGTCGGACCCCTTAAAGGTGGAACCCATAAGAAAAAAATACTTACTGGTCATGGTGGATAAATTCACCAAATGGATAGAAGCCAAACCCGTTAAAACGGCTGAATCCAGACCGGTGATAGACTTCCTATCTGGGGTTGTGCATCGTTATGGCATCCCCCACAGCATCATCACTGACAACGACACGAACTTCACAGCCGACGAGGTAAAACTTTGGTGCAGCAACATGGGCATCAAGCTCGATTATGCTTCTGTCTATCACCTACAAACTAACGGTCAAGTCGAGCGAGCAAATGGTCTTATCATGAGCGGCATCAAACCCAGATTAGTGCGGTCCTTAAAGAATCAAACACACACTGGGTAGAGGAGCTCGACTCCATACTATGGGGGCTGCGAACCACGCCGGATCACACTACCAGATACACACTGTTTTTATGGTGTACGGCGCAGAGGCGGTTCTGCCTTGCGACATAATTCATGACTCACCTCGAGTGCGCATGTACGAAGAAAAAGAGGCCGAGCTCGATCGGCAGGACAATTTGTACGCCTTGGAGGAGGAGCGCGATGTGGCAAAAGCCCATTCCGCATTCTATCAGCAACAGGCTCGAAGGTATCAAAGCAGAGAAGTACGGGCCAAAACCTATAACATTGGCGAACTAGTTATACGCCTGCTAGAGAAGAAAAAAACAAGCTCAAGCCCAAATGGGAAGGTCCCTTCATTATTGACCAGGTTCTGATCGGTGGAGCGTACCGTCTGCGGGATGCATTGGACAATCGACTCGAGCCAAACCCATGGAACGCGGCCAGACTCTGAAGATTCTACGCCTAGTGCCGGACTCTATGTTCGTCTCCTTACCTCCGTCAATTTTTTGCATATCAATTATCTGTCTTTTCTCTCTTTCTCTCTTCTTTTTTTCCTCTCCTCAAGGCCTTAAAAGGCTAACTTGTGTCTTGGTTACACAATCTTGACGCGCTAACCGCGCTCATTATACTTGGGGGCTTCTTATACAGAAGCTTAATATAACTATTTTTCTGGGCTTTAGGCCCCGCACGTGTGTCATTCTTCCACATGTACCTTTTCACCATTATATGCATCGATATGACTTAAGTTTTGGCCAATATGGGTTGCCTGGCTCTTGTATTTATGCCCTACGTTCCCGTTAATTCGGCTAGGGCATAAGGGGAGCACCTCTGCGATTGTTACTGCCGGGTCAGCCGGATGTGTACCTCAGACTGGGTGAAGCCGAAAGCTAGCGTTCTTAAGGGAATATTCGGTCGGTGAACAAAAGATGACTTTTATTTATTTTGATACATGCCCCCAGATGTTTATAGCCTGCGTCTCTTTTCGCAGTTCGGACATGCACATTAGGGCATGCGTACCCAGGGAAAGGAACCCTTAATGGAACTATTCTCCCTGGAATATGTTTCTTACTATCCATGCAATATAACATAGCTAGTTGGGTACTTGTCAGTTCAAGCACTTATGACCCCTACGCTTGGTTTCCACGCATACCCCGATTTTTACATAACCGAGCGGGTATTCGGATACACTCCGGACTATCGGGTCCAGAGGTCGAAGCGAAAAGGTCCGCCATGACAAATGATTTACAATCCGGCTAGGAAATTATACATGTCACTTAAAGTACACAGTCAAGACCGACCAAATTCTTCTTCTATACCATCCAACAGGCTATCTAGCCTACAATCCTGTTGGGAATACTTTACGGCTAATTCTACTTGGTCATACACCAAACTGATGGGGATCTCTTTCCCATCGGGCCCCATAGGTCCGACCTCGGCCATGTGGTTTGGGTCAGCTTTGGTATATCGCGTCTTCACCATGGCCCAGGCTTCCCTTGCACCTTGTCGGCATGCTGATATCTTCCATAATCGGAAGCGCCGCCGCGCGCCCTTGAGCTTCTCTACAAGCTCCCCCATGCCTCCTGGCGGGGAGGCGGATGGCCACAAGGCTTGGGCAACACCCTGCATCACCTGCCGAACTTGTTCGTGCAGTTGTGAGAGCTCTGGTAGAAGATCACCCACAGACCCGGGCATCTTCTCCGCGGGATGACCCGTCAACATACCTGCAGACATAACTCTGTTAGCCGGGTTCTTCGCCGAACTCTTTCAAAAGTTCGTTCAAGCACTTACTGAAAATGCCGCGTCGAAGCCGCTTATTCTCCTTCACGAAGTTCGCAAGTTGGGCTCGGACATCTTTCAGTTCCACGCCCAGCCGGATATTGGCGTCCTGGAGATTATTTTTCTCATCCCTGACCCGCGTAAGCACGCGCTCACCAACATTTAGCTGTCGATTAGCACATTGCACATCCTCCAGCATGGCCTCCGGATTCACTCCGGAGTCATCTGCAGCATCTATTGTTAGATTTGCATGCATGCCACATACTATCTGGTACATGTCATTCTTTGCAATGGAAACAAGTGTTACCAGAGGGGGCCTTCTCGGACTCCTTCAACGCGGCCATCGCGGCCCGTAGCTGGGCTTTGCACTCTTCCAGCTCGTGAGACAATTGGGTATTCTTCTCTGTAAGAACCTTCACAAATAATGATCCTTAAATCAGTTGTGTCAACCTTTTCAAGTCTCAGGGGCTACTGATATATATATAATCGTCATATTTTCTTACCCGTATATTCTTTACATACTGGTCCGTGGCTCTGGCAAGACCGTTTTGAGCAGCACGGATGTATGCGTCTCCTGAGTTGAAGGCATCGAACGCCTCTTGGGAGAAACAAGCGTCACGGAGTACGGCCCGGCGACGCCTGTGATTCATGGCACTCTCCACTTCGGGATTTGTAGCGAATAGTCTATCCACATCCTCTGTAGGAGGAGCATCCGACGTTCGCCCCGTGTTAGCTTCCGCCTCTATGTTCGGCCCTGCAGCCCGACTGGTGGAGGCGTGATCGGCAACCTCTCCGGATATAGTCCGGCAAGCGTTTTTTCTACCAGGAAACATGGACATCGTTATATTTTAAGAAAGGTGACAACCACAGAGCGAGGTTCTGTATCATACCTCTGCACCCGCGTCTTAGTCCTGACCGCCTTCCTTTTTGGCCTACTCGGCTTCGGTGTCCCTCGTTGGCGAGTCACTGCGGGTTCGGCATGGCATCTCGAGGGCCTTCCCTTTAAAACACCATATGTGTACGGTAGGTGAAGTGCATAAAAGGGGATCCTTCTCGGAAGTTGGGACTCCGATTTTTCTTACATGTGATGCAGGGAGTAGCCCAGGATAGTTGGCTATGATGGCCACCATGGCATCACCGCAGCTCAATTGATAGAATGTCATGTCGATCAGCTCCACAAATATGTCCGGATCCTCTTCAAGTCCGGGATCAAGGGCCCGGTCAGGGTCCTCCGGTTGTGGAGGTGGGCTGTTGACCTCCCTTACAGCTTTTCGCAGTTCCTGCCATGAAACGGCAAGGTGAGTATTTATGACGAAGAATGCGGGAAGGTTGGGAGTAAAAAGTGACAGCTCACCCAGCTTGGAGGGTTGTACATGGAGAATCCGTCTCGTGGCTTGTCGGAGTAAATGACCACGGGTAGCCTAGCCGGCTCCCCCTGGCCCTTCTGAAAAAATTACGAGCCGATCCGGCCCTCAAGAATCCAAGACGTGGGGCCGCCTTCCCCTTGCCGGCTGTCTCCCAGGCCGACTATCGGAAGGCGGCCCGACTTTAGCCCTCACGAAGAAAGCCGCGGGAGGGCCGGCTCCAAGAAGCCGGCCACGAGAAGGCCGACTCCAAGAGGCCGGCTCCCACCAAGCGGTCAAGATCGTACCCTCGAAGTCTGCATCCACATAACGGCGATGTGACGGGGCGTGGCTACAGTAAAGCCTGCCACCCCCGAATCCCGGAGCACTCCTGGCACAGTGCGCCGTACGGGGTGGCCATGACCCGTCCGGCGCGGCACAGTTGCCATGTTGACCCTGATGTCACCCATGACGGGCTGCCAGCGTGGCCCACGGGTAGTGGGCCCCTTTAGGCAGAGAGACACCCGAAGGCGGCCAGGCCTCCCCAGTCGGCCCGAGACAGGGCCGGCTCCCCGCAGCCGGCTTGCCCCCTCCCTCGAAGGAGACGCCCCATTAAGGAGACAAGACGCGGTGAGGCTACAGCGATCGCCCGCCGGGCGGCGACGCTGTAGCCACGCCCACCTCAGCGAAGCCCTCGTCACCAGATCGAGGCAACAGTAACTAGCCACCGACAAGGCCCTGGACAGTGGGGCCTGCCTATCGACCAGGGAGCCGGCGGGACCCAGCAGCTGGCGCAGAAGCCGGCGAGCGTAGACACAGACGGCTGGGGCCTAGGCCCAGCCGGATTACCATTGTACCCCCGGGGGGTGAGCCTATATAAACCCCCGGGGCACCCATGCAAAGGGTTGATCTGAGCTAGTATTAGACACCACATAGAGAGGAGAGGAGAGCTAGCCGTGCCCTTCTTCTTCCTCTAGCCAAGCAGCTCAAGGAGCATCTTGTAGCCACTCGTTCGTCTAGTGATCATGCGGAGACCCCACGGAGCAGCAGTAGGGGTGTTGTCTCCTCGAAGAGCCCCGAAGCTGGGTAAGATTCGCCGGCGTGCATGTCTTCGCCTCATCCCGCTTCCAGGCACCGGCGACGTCTTACTGGCTCCCACAATGATAAGCCACCCATTGGCATATGTCGCACCTACCACCCGACATTTGGTGCCCACCATGGGGCCAGGTGCACCGTCGTCCGAAGACCTGTTCTGGACGGGAACCCTCTTCCTCCCCAGCGAGCGTAGCCAGCCCGGCACGCCTGATGGCGCTTGCCACGACGCGCTGCAAGGCGTCGCCAACGTCTGCGCAGCGAGCGGCCTCGCCGATCTCCTGGACGAGACCCTCATCTCCGACGAGCTCGCCTCTGACGCGGGCACCGACCACCTCGTCAACCTCCTCGGCCAGCTCCACGTCTCCGGCGAGCTTGCTGTGGACTTGGAGTCTGTTGGCTCCACCGATCCGATGCCTGTCGACTCTGACACAGCCTCGCTCGACGCTTTCCCCACCAACGTCGCGATCTACAACGACCCTCTTCCCCGGGCCGATGGCTGCGACGGCGCCACCACCGAGGTGATGGTCATCGGCCACGGCGGCGCTTCTGGCGAGAACGCCCTTGACGCCCCGCATGCAGCGGTCCACGACTTGTCCATCCCCCTCTCGGCCGATGCCGACGCCGAAGCACTGGAGGCTCGCTGCCTCGCCTCCTCGCGGAGGGCCGGAAGTTGGCTTCCATGAGACGCCTCACCGAGGCCCACCAGCGCGAAGCCGACCGCGCCGCCTTTGGCACGCCACCCTCAGGCAGGCCAAGCCGAGCCGGCGTTGTCAGACAGTGCGGCATTGCCCTCGCCGACACGCTAGGAGTCGACCGCCCAGTCTACGCCACTCCACTCGAGAACCTGCACGCCGCCCAGGCGGCCGTAGACGAGCTAGACGGACTGGGGGACGAAGAACTCCCCCACATGACCAGACGCATCCAGCAACTAATTGATGCAGCCGCACGGTGGCACGAAGCCGACGCCCGCGCGGGAAGCCCTCCCCCGTGCCGAGAGCATGGCGCGACGTCCCGGACGCCGACTGCGGGTAAAACCCGCGCGCGACACGAGAAGGAGCCGGCTACCAGCCGAAGCCGAACCCGGACCTCCATCGAGCGAGACGCAGAAGGCCGTCCCAGGGCCGTGGAGCGGCGGGGCAACCCGCCTCCGCCTCCGCCTCCGCCCCGTGGGGAGAGATATCCCACCCCACCGCCTGTCACACATCCGACTCTCAGCGGCCGACTAGGTCTCCGTGAAGGAGTCGGCGAGAACGACGCCCGCCATTGGATCGACCGCCTAGCGCGATCCCTGGCGCTAGAAGAAGAAGATGATGTCGGCCCGCCTTGCTTCGCCCCCCGCACCCACGACGAGCCTTTCCCCAAAGGGTTCTCGCTCCCAAGAGACACGCCCAAGTACAACGGCTCTGTGAAGCCAGAAGATTGGCTGATCGACTACTCCATAGCGGTTCGCATAGCAAACAACAACAGGCGCGTTGCCGTGAAGTACGTGCCCCTCATGCTGCAAGGCACGGCGCGGACCTGGCTCAATAGCCTCAGGCCCTACAGCATCAACAGCTGGCTAGACTTCACAGAAGCCTTCGTCTGCAACTTCACCAGCACCTACAAGCGGGCTCCCAGGCCTAGACAGCTCTCCTTGTGCGTGCAAGGCCCTGCCGAGTCCACTCGCGACTACCTCACGCATTGGGCCGAGCTCCGCAACTCTTGCAAAGGGGTGCACGAGGTGCAAGCCATAGAGTACTTCACCGCCGGATGCCGAGAAGGCACCCTCCTTAAGCACAAGCTCCTCTGCGACGAGCCGACTACCCTCGATGAGCTTCTGGTCATAGCGGACAAGTACGCCACCGCCGACTCCTCAATGAAGACTGAACTCTGGGTAGACGCGTTTGGGAAGGTAATCAACCCGGCACCCAAGATGCCGGCTGGGGACTCCGGTCGACGCTCGTACCAGAACGACCACAAGCGCAAGGGCCCCGTGTCGCTCTCCACCAGTTGGCAGGTGGCCACCGTCGAAGACGAGCGGCCCGAAGGGCGGCCCGCGCCCAAGAAACCGAAGGGCGGCAGGCCGGCTTGGCAGCCGGCCTTCTCCTACGAGCAAACTCTTGATGCCCCATGCAAGTTCCACAGCGGCGCGAAGCCGTCCAACCACACAACCCGGAAGTGCCACTGGCTCACCTGAATCTCCAAAGGCAAAGGGCTCACGCCGCCTCCTCCTGCTGGTCCGCCGCCTCCGGCTCCGCAGCCGCCGACCGCTCGGCCAGCAGTCGAAGCTGTGCATGATGAGTTCCCCGACGAGCATGCTGCCTATGTCATCTTTACAAGCCAGCCCGAAGGCTGGCTTAGCAGACGCCGAGAGCACCAAGAAGTCAACATGGCCGCTACCAACCCCGCCGAGCACATGCACTGGTCAGAAAAGCCTATCAGCTGGATCCGGGCCGACCACCCAGAGGTGATGCCATCTCCCGGCTCTTATGCGTTGGTTTTAGATGCCACCCTTGCAACGGACAGACGCGCCGCCCGTTTCTCCCGAGTGCTGATAGACGGCGGGAGCAACATTAACATCCTATACCGTGACACCCTGGAGAAGCTGAACGTCAAGATGAAGCAACTCATGCCTACTCAGACTGTGTTCCATGGCATTGTACCTGGCCTGTCCTGCGCCCCCATTGGCAAGATCAAGATTGATGTACTCTTTGGGGACAAGGAGCATTTCCGCCGAGAAGTGATCTGGTTTGAAGCGGTGGACCTGGAGAGCCCCTACCATGCATTGCTTGGCCGTCCTGCCTTGGCCAGGTTCATGGCTATTCCCCACTATGCTTACCTCAAGATGAAGATGCCGAGCGCCAAGGGCATCCTCACCGTAGCCGGCGATTACAAGAAATATTCCGAGTGCGCTGCAGCCAGTAGCCGGCTGGCCGAGTCCCTGGTGATTGCCGAAGAAAAGAAGATGTTGGACCGAGTCGTGGCCATGGCCAGCAAACAGCCGGCCCTGTCCTCCGATCCCAAGGAGTGTGATGCCCAAGGATCTTTCCATCCGGCCAAGGAGACGAAGAAGATACCTCTTGACCCCAAGCACCCAGAAAGGTTTGCCGTCATCGGGGCAAACCTAAACATCAAATAGGAAGGCGAGCTCGCCGACTTCCTCCGTGAGAATCGGGATATCTTTGCATGGTCCCCTAAGGACATGCCAGGTGTTCCGAAGGAATTCGCCGAGCACAAGCTACACGTCCGAGAAGGCGCAAAACCAGTCAAACAACCCCTCCGCCGACTGTCGGAGGAGAAAAGAAGGATTGTGGGAGAGGAGATAGCCCGGCTTCTGGCAGCCGGCTTCATTATGGAGGTTTTCTTTCCAGAGTGGCTCGCCAACCCGGTCCTCGTGCTAAAGAAGAACAACAAGTGGCGCATGTGCATAGACTACACGAGCCTCAACAAGGCCTGCCCCAAAGATCCCTTTGCCCTGCCAAGGATTGATCAAGTGATAGACTCCACGGCCGGATGCGAGCTATTGAGTTTCTTGGATGCTTACTCAGGATACCACCAGATAAAGCTAGATCCGGCTGACCGCCTGAAGACCGCCTTCATCACGCCATTCGGAGCTTTCTGCTACCTGACCATGACATTCGGCTTAAGAAATGCCGGCGCCACTTTTCAGCGTTGCATGCAGAAGTGCCTCCTCAAGCAGCTCGGTAGAAATGCCCACGTCTACGTAGACGACATTGTGGTGAAGACGGAGAAGCGCGACACCTTGCTGGGGGACCTCAAGGAAACATTTGAGAACCTGCGCCATTTCTAGATCAAGCTCAACCCCGAGAAATGCGTGTTCGGAGTGCCAGCCGGCCAGCTCCTAGGCTTCCTGGTCTCCGAACGGGGCATCGAATGCAACCCAGTAAAGATCAAGGCCATTGAGAGAATGGTGATTCCCACCAAACTTCGAGACGTCCAGAAGTTCACCGGGTGCTTGGCCTCCCTGAACCGCTTCATCAGCCGGCTCGGAGAGAAAGCTCTCCCCCTCTACCGCCTCATGAAGAAGACCACTCACTTCGAGTGAAACGACCAAGCCGACCAAGCTTTTCACGAGCTGAAGAAGATGCTGGCCACGCCGCCTGTCCTGGCGGCGCCAACTGAGAAAGAGCCCATGCTCCTCTACATCGCTGCAACCAGCCGGGTGGTCAGCACCATCATCGTAGTCCAGCGCCCAGAAGAGGGCCGAGCCCAGCCGGTCCAGAGACCAGTGTACTATTTGAGCGAGGTGCTGTCTACCTCAAAGCAGAACTACCCGCACTACCAGAAGATGTGCTATGGCGTGTACTTTGCTGCCAAGAAGCTGAAGCCCTACTTCCAAGAGCATCCCATCACGGTCGTATGCACCGCCCCGCTTGCCGAGATCATAGGCAGCCGGGATGCATCCGGCCAGGTGGCGAAATGGGCCATCGAGCTGGCCCCCTACACGATCTTCTACCAGCCTTGCACCGCCATCAAGTCCCAAGCATTGGCCGACTTCCTCATCGACTGGGCCGAGACCCAGTACCTACCGCCAGCTCCCGACTCCACTCATTGGCGCATGCACTTCGACGGCTCCAAGATGCGCACCGGCTTGGGAGCCGGCGTCATCCTCACCTCTCCCAAAGGCAACAAGCTCAGATACACGCTGCAAATTCACTTTGCCGCCTCCAACAACGTGGCCGAGTACAAGGCGCTCATACACGGGCTCCGGCTTGCCAAAGAGCTCGGCATACGCCGGATCCTATGTTACAGCGACTCGGACTTGGTAGTCCAGCAATCATCTGGCGACTGGGACGCCAAGGATGCAAATATGGCAAGCTACCGTTTCCTCATTCAGCAGATCAGCGGGTACTTTGAAGGATGCGAGTTCCTCCATGTACCGCGAGCCGACAACGAGCCAGCTGATACCCTGGCTCGAATAGGCTCCACTCGGCAGGCAATACCAACCGATGTCTCTCTGCAACGTCTCCTCAAGCCGTCTATCAAGCCGTCTCCAGAGTCCGATTCCATCTTCGTGCCGCCTGACCTCGACGCGGCCGGGTCCGGCTCGAAGAACCAAGCAGGTGACCCGGGGACTTTGATAGTCGGCCCGGGGACGTCAGTAGGTGGCTCAGGGACTTCCGTAGTTACGCCCGACCCGGGGACTGCCACACCCGGCTCGGGGACTGCGGTAGTCGGCTCGGAGACTGCACCAACACAACAGGCGGCGGCCGACTCCAGCATTTCACCACCCAGCCCGCCCGCCCTGGTCGCAGTAGCCGTGTTGGCAATAGAAGAAGTCGCAGCTCCATCATGGGCTCAGTCCATCCTCAACTTCCTAATAAACCAAGATCTGCCGGCTGACGGAACAGAGGCAAGACAAGTCCAACGCCGAGCCGGAGCATACACAATCGTCAACAGAGAGCTCGTCAGGCGCAGTGTCACTAGAGTCTTCCAGTGATGCGTCGAGCAAGAAAAGGGCATTGCAATCCTCAGAGACATCCACCAAGGAGAATGCGGCCACCATGCGGCCTCAAGATCGCTCGTCGCCAAAGCTTTCCGCCATGGGTTCTTTTGGCCGACTGCTTTGGATGACGCCAAGGAGTTAGTTAAACATTGCAAAGGGTGCCAAGTCTTCAGCTCCAAGCAACACATGCCGGCTTCGGCACTCAAGGCCATTCACCTCACTTGGCCCTTCGCCGTTTGGGGACTGGACATGGTGGGCCCATTCAAGACGGCGCACGGCGGCATGACACATCTGCTTGTCGCCGTGGACAAATTCACCAAATGGATTGAGGCAAAGCCGATCAAGAAGCTGAATGGGCCGACTGCCGTGACATTCATCGCAGATATAACAACTCGCTACGGCATGCCACACAGCATCATCACCGACAACGGCACGAATTTCGCCAAGGGAGCATTGGCACGTTTCTGCGCGACATAGGGCATCCGGTTGGACTTAGCGTCCATTGCCCACCCGCAGTCAAACGGCCAAGTCGAGCGAGCCAACGGCCTCATCCTTTCCGGCATCAAGCCCCGACTGGTTGTACCACTGGAACGTTCAGCCGGCTGTTGGCTCGATGAGCTGCCGGCCGTCCTCTGGAGTCTGCGCACAACCCCAAACAAGTCAACCGGCTTCACTCCTTTCTTCCTCGTGTATGGTGCCGAGGCGGTCATCCCAACCGACATCGAGTTCGACTCGCCTCGGGTAACCATGTACACAGAGGTGGAGGCCAAGGAAGCACGAGAAGACGGTGTCGACCTGCTGGAAGAAGGCCGGCTGTTAGCCCTCAGCCGGTCCGCCATCTACCAGCAGGGCTTGCACCGCTACCACAGCCGGAAGGTCAGACCAAGATCTTTCCAAGAAGGCGACCTCGTGCTCCGGCTGATCCAGCGAATAGTCGGCCAGCACAAGCTCTCGGCCCCTTGGGAAGGCCCCTTCGTCATCAGCAGAGCGCTGGGAAATGACTCCTACTACCTGATCGACGCACAGAAGCCAAAGGCACGAAAGAGAGATGACTCTGGCAAAGAGTCGGAACGACCATGGAACGCCAACCTCCTTCGAAGATTTTACAGTTGAAATGCAATATGTATCATGCTAACTTTTGTACTAAGTACGAGACAATAGGCCCCACGAGGAGAGCTCGGGGACTGCCATCTTTTATCTATAAATGAAGAGTATCATGCTTATGATCATGTCACTACATTCACTTTTTTCGTCCGGCACCGGGTTCGACTAGTCGGCCCGGGGACTGGCCGCCTTTAGTTATATTAGAAGTCCTACCCGCGGTCAGACAAGTAGTGTGCCGGCACACAAGCCCTCTCTTGCCAAAAGTCGCAGTTCGAAGAGCCGGCTGTCCGGCTGGCAAGAGTTAAAGGCAGGAAAGGACGCCCACACGAAAAATGGCTAGGGACTAACGGGCTAATATAACAAAAGCCGGTTTTTCTCCCACCACCGACCGACTACCAGAGTAGCCGGCCCGCCGGCTTCCATTCACCTCGCTTCAATCTAAGAAAGCTCGAGTACTTGCCTTCCCCAAAAATAAAAAAATAAATATAGCCAAGTTCTTCCTTAGCCGCAGGCTGCAGAGCAGCTGCCGGTTGGGAAGGCAGCAGCTAGGGGAAGGCGGCAAAGGAAACAGCCTAAAGATAAAAAGCATACGCGAATGGAAGCCAAACACACACACGATCATATTTACACAAAAGGCCTTCGAAAGGCCAGCATTCAACATAGTTTGAATACACCCCCAGTGGGTGGAACTGCGCAAGTTTAACAAAAATTCAAAAAGTAACAAGCAGGAAAAGCAAGGACGGCAGATTAAGCCAAGGGAGCGACTGGTGAGTCGGGCAGATCGGTGGAGACGGCAGCGCTGGCTGGAGGAGTGGCCGGCTGGCGAACCTCGGCATGATCACCACCTCCCGCAGAGGGCGCGCTAGCACGCGCCTCGTTGCTGGAGGCACGGTCAGGCTGGGGCTGGCTGGCCGCTTCACTGGCCGGCTCGATGTTTTCCCCTTCCTCCCCTTCGCCGTCTTCACCTTCATCGCTGGAAGCGATCTCCTCTGCCGAGTCCTCACCCGTTGCTGGGTCCAGCCCGAACCATTCCTCCGGCTGGGCAACGCCGTCGTCATTTATCTCAGGAGCGAAGACGCTGATGTTAGTGCACTCGGTGATCGTCGAGGCACGCTGAGCGATAGCCGGCCACACCTCCTCCATCTCCTCATCGGCCTCCAGCCGCCAGGTGCACAGCTGGTCCAGGTTCAGCCCGGGATACCAGGCTCGGACGAACTCCAGCGCCCGCCCAGCTCCAAGCTGGGCCGCCGATGGCTTCCAGGCCTCGAAGCGGCCAACCGCAACCTCCAGCCAGTCGGCAGTCCGACTCGGGGTGCGGGGAATCATTTCGCCTGGCCAGAGGGCGGCCAACACCTGCGCCCCGACGCGCTGGAGCATGCGGTGAGCCGGCTGCAACCGGGCTTGGACCGCCAAGAGTTGCTCCTCAAGCGTCCGGCTCGCGTCCGGCGTGATTTCAGCCCCCGCCTGCCGGCGCGCCTCGCGATGGGCCTCGATGGTTTGGGTGGCGAAGACGGAGTAGCCGGGGAAGTAGTCTGCACAAAGAACAAAAAGCAGCACAAGTCAGAACACAAATCAGGGGGCAAGGGGCAAGTAAGGAGTGAGGAAGGCGACTTACCATCGATCAGATCCTCAATCCGGCCGAAGCCCTCGCTCAGCGCTTGTTTTGCCTCAGCCCAGCCCGCCCATTCGGTCTCGAACTCGGCCTTCAGGGCGTCCTCGCTATCCTGCGCCTTCTTTAGGGCCGCCTTGTGGCTCTCCTCCTGGTCGGCCAACTTCTTGGCCAGGCGGTCACGCTCCAGGACCAAGGCGTTGTACTCGGTTTCCTTGGCGTGAAGGGCGGCCTGGGCCCCGCTGAGCTGCCCCCTCAAGTCGGCATTGGCTCCTGCAAGCATGAAGACAAAGGAAAAATCAATAAGAAGTCGTCAAGGAAGATCCGACCCGACTGCTCAGCAGTCGGCCCGAATCTCGGGGACTACACCCAGTTGGTGCGCTGACGCGCCCCCACAGGAGATGAACGAAACAAAGCACGCACTCCGGCTGCTGGTCAGGTCCTTGGTTTTCTGGCCCAGCTCCTGAGCCTGGGAGTTGAAGGCAGCAGCACGGAGGTTATGGTATTCCTGGAAGATCAGACAGGATGCAAGAATAAGATAGCTGTCAGGACCTAGTAAGTTCCAAGCCGCCTGCTCAGCAGCCGACTCGGAACTTGAGGACTACACCCAGTGGGTGCGCTGACGCGCCCCCATGGAAGAAATCAAAAGAGAAAAATAACCAAGGCCAGAGGGCTCACCCAGATGATGGCCCACATCGCGAGGAACTCTTGGGTATATTGTTGTAGCGAAGCGGCCTAGGCTTGAAGCCGGTTCCAGACCTCCTGGGCCGCCGCGTTCAGCTCGCCCGTCCCCCCGCTGGGAGTCCACTCGGATGTGCTGGCGCTGGCCGCCTCCAGGGCCTCCGCTGTCTGGCTGGCGCCTGCAGCTCGGTGCGGCTCCGGTGCGGAGGTACCTCCCCCTGCGCGCCGGCGCAATGCCGGCTGCACCTCGAGGCCGGCCCCTGCCTCCGGCTCGCCCTCGGCCGGCTGCTCTGGCGCCGCGGCTGGTTGGGCGCTTTGGCCCGCTCTAGTCGGCGCCGTCTGCGGCGCCTCCTCCACAAAGATCACGTGGTCCTCCCTCCTCTCCATCACCGGCGGGTCTTGGTCGACCTCTTCCGATGGGGGCACGGGGATGTTGGGGGCCACGGCGCGGAGGGGAACGACGAGCAGCGGAGGCTGGTTGTGCGAGGCCTCCGCCTCCGTCTCCGCGGCTGCCGCCTCCGCCCGGGCCTTGGCCGCCGCGTCGGCCTGCTCCTTCGCCGCCTGGGCAGTCCTTCACTCCGCCGCTTCCCGCTCCTCCCGCACCTCCCGTGCATTCTGCTCCGTGGCCTCCATGAGGTCGGCGCGGGGATCCACGCGGCGGGAGCCTGAGGACCCTCCAGTCAGCCCGACTACGGAGCCGCCAGGACCTCGCTCGAGGGAAAGCGGTGCCCTGCCCGGCGAGCAAAGAAAGTTTTAGAAGAGCTTCAATCGAAGAGGACAACAAAAAATATATAAGACATTTGACGACTTACGCCGAGATCGCCTGCGGCTGTTTCACCGCCTTGCGGAAGCGGGCCGCCTTCACGGCCGCCTCATCCCGCTTGGTCGCCGCCGTGGAACCCTTGGATTTCTTCGGCCGGCTGCCGAAGAAGGTCGACATGGCCCGGTGCTTCTGCGCGCCGCCACGGGCAGCCGGCGCGGCAGACGGGCCCGCGCCTTGATGATCAAGCGCCGGCTGGCGGTGCGGGGCGGCTTCGACCTCGTCGTCGTCCTCCTAGTCCTCGAGGCCGGCCCCGAGCCCCGCGCCTCCTCCCTCATCGCCTTCCCCCACGATGGCATCTTCCATGGCGGCCGCTCCCAGGTCCGGATCATCGGCGTCGTCCATCGTGCGGTCGGGGAGGAGCTGGCGCTCTACCCCTGCGGCCCCGGCCGTCGGCAGAAGAAGAGGGTTCTGCTGAGGGTAAACCAACTGATCAGAAGTCAGCCATCATGAGGCCGGCTACAAAAAGGAAGAAAAGAAGAAAAACTCACGACAGGTGGAGGGTTGGCGCGAGAATATGGCCCCTTGCCGTATCGCCAATCTCGGCGAGCTTGCAGTTGGAGATGTAGTTCACCATGTAAGACACCTCGGCATGAGGCATCTCCCTGGTGCTCAGCCGGCACGGGTCGAAGCGGCCGCTCATCTGGCAAATCATGTGAGGCCGGCCTTGGAGCGGAAGTACTCGGCGCTTCACGAAGGCGGCCACCAGGTCGGCTCCGGTCAGGCCCTCTGACTGGATCATCACCCGGAGCCGGGAGACGGCTGCGTTCCCGGCCTGAGACAACGACCTGGCCCGGTAGCTCCACGAGGGTTGCCTCCCAGCCGGCAGGCCGGCTACGTAAGCCGGCAGGTTGACGTAGTCGCCTTGCTAAGCGATGTTCTTCACGTAAAAATAGGACTTCTGCCAGAGCTTCACCGACTGGATCAGCGGGATGGGCGGGAACGGATTGTTCTCGCCCGTCTGACTCATGGCAATGAAGGCTCCACAGGGGGCAGGCACGCCCACAACAACGGTGCCGAGCTTGCTCTGGAAGAATTCTTCCCAGAGCTCGAGAGTGGGGAGAACCCCAAGAAAGCCCTCGCACAAGGTGACGAAGGCCGACAACAGCATCACCGCGTTGGGCGTGAGGTGATGCGGCTGGAGGTGGTAGAATTCAAGAAAAGCGCGGAGGAATCTGCTCGCCGGGAGGCCGAAGCCGCGCAGGCAGTGCAAGCAGAAGATTACCCACTCGCCCTCCTCCGATGCCGGTGAAATCTCCCTCGCTGGCGCCTGACGAACCCGCACGTAGTTCTCGCCCGGCAGACACCATGTCCGGCGGAGGAACTCAACGTGGTCCTCGTGGACGTTGGAGCCATCCCACGAGCTCGACAACGCCATGGGAGCGATGCGGCGAGGAACAATACGATGCGACGGCGGAGACGCGCACGACCCCGCTACGGCGGGACCAAAGGGACCGAGAGGTCCGACGGCGGAGCGGAGCGGCAATGGGTCGCTGCGGCGGCGAAGGGAAGAAGAAGGAAGGTGAGAAGGGGCGGAGCGAGGGAGAGCGTGCGAGCCTCTGCCGCTCCCCCTCCTCCCCCTACTTATAGACCCGCGCGGCGGAGCCGAGGAGGCGTGGCGTGGGGGAACGTGGGATCAACTGCGCCCACTCCCCCACGTCCCGCGATTATTGCGCCCTGATGGCGTAATAAAACCGCCGCGGGAAGGCGAGCGGTCCGTGTGGGCCATAGAGGATCCGCGCTCGGGCCGAGGCCTAGGAGTGGCGGGCCCGAGCCTGTGGTGGCGTCCCATCGCGTGCGTTGGCAGGTTTTCCTTGCCACGTGGCCCGCGGGATGGCGCACGGTCAGCTCGCAGGCCGACCCACGTTCCCGCCTACGAGAAACAAAGCTTTCCGAAGACGGCGCGCATAAGCAAAGCCGGCTCCTCAGGATAGGAAGCTGACCAAGCTTCTCGTCCCTTTGTCAGCCTCGAAGCTCGATCAGCTTCAGGGACTACTGTCGGAGTAAATGACCACGGGTAGCCTAGCCGGCTCCCCCTGGCCCTTCTAAAAAAATTACGAGCCGATCCGGCCCTCAAGAATCCAAGATGTGGGGCCGCCTTCCCCTTGCCGGCTGTCTCCCAGGCCGACTATCGGAAGGCGGCCTGACTTTAGCCCTCACGAAGAAAGCCGCGGGAGGGCCGGCTCCAAGAAGCCGGCCACGAGAAGGCCGACTCCAAGAGGCCGGCTCCCACCAAGCGGTCAAGATCGTACCCTCGAAGTCTGCATCCTCATAACGGCGATGTGACGGGGCGTGGCTACAGTAAAGCCTGCCACCCCCGAATCCCGGAGCACTCCTGGCACAGTGCGCCGTATGGGGTGGCCATGACCCGTCCGGCGCGGCACAGTTGCCATGTTGACCCTGATGTCACCCATGACGGGCTGCCAGCGCGGCCCACGGGCGGTGGGCCCCTTCAGGCAGAGAGACACCCGAAGGCGGCCAGGCCTCCCCAGTCGGCCCGAGACAGGGCCGGCTCCCCGCAGCCGGCTTGCCCCTCCCTCGAAGGAGACGTCCCATTAAGGAGACAAGACGCGGTGAGGCTACAGCGATCGCCCGCCGGGCGGCGGCGCTGTAGCCACGCCCACCTCAGCGAAGCCCTCGTCACCAGATCGAGGCAACAGTAACCAGCCACCGACAAGGCCCTGGACAGTGGGGCCTGCCTGTCGACCAGGGAGCCGGCAGCCGGCGGGACCCACCAGCCGGCGGGCCCCAGCAGCCAGCGCAGAAGCCGGCGAGCATAGACACAGACGGCTAGGGCCCACGCCCAGCCGGATTACCATTGTACCCCCGGGGGGTGAGCCTATATAAACCCCTCGGGGCACCCATGCAAAGGGTTGATCTGAGCTAGTATTAGACACCACATAGAGAGGAGAGGAGAGCTAGCCGTGCCCTTCTTCTTCCTCTCGCCAAGCAGCTCAAGGAGCATCTTGTAGCCACTTGTTCGTCTAGTGATCATGCGGAGACCCCGCGGAGCAGCAGTAGGGGTGTTGTCTCCTCGGAGAGCCCCAAAGCTGGGTAAGATTCGCCGGCGTGCATGTCTTCGCCTCATCCCGCTTCCAGGCACCGGTGACGTCTTACTGGCTCCCACAATGATAAGCCACCCGTTGACATATGTCGCACCTACCACCCGACATGGCTTAATACGGATGAACTCCTCTTCCTCTCCCTTGAACAACTCAGACAAATTTTTTGCTAGGGCAGCAGCGGAGTCCGGTCCCTTACGCCCGCAGCGGGTGGCATCATCTTCCCTGTTAAAGCGCCACATGGGGTGCCCTCGATTTTGAAGTGGTTGCACCCCCCGCATTATAAATATTGACATAACCTCGATTATTGTCAATCCTGATTGAGCCAACGCTTTTATCCAGCCCATCAGGTAAAGGACTTCTCTGTTATCTTCCTCCTGAGGGCTTCGTGGGCGCCAACTTCGGCGTTTCTTCAAAGGGGCATTGTCGAACTCGGGAAGACCCCTCCGAATGGATCTGGAAGGGGGACGTCCTCCATGTAAAACCACTCCGAAGGCCAGTCTATGGACGTCTTCTTCGGGGTATCGGACAGGTATCCAGTCCCGGCGATGCGCCATATTTCGGCTCCGCCCACTTGATATATTGACCCCTCCTGTGTACAGGGCACAAGGCAGACTAGCCTCTTCCATAGCTCGAAATGAGCTTCGCAGCCCAGAAACAGCTCACAAAGGGCCACATAACCAGCGATGTGTAATATGGAAGCGGAGGTGAAATTATGCAACTGGAGGCCGTAAAACTCCAGGAGCCCGCGGAGGAACGGATGGATTGGAAATCCAAGTCCCCTTAGTAAATAAGGGACAAGGCATACCCGCTCCCCCTTGGAGGGATTGGGGAAGCTCTCCGCTTGCTCCCCGCCATTATAGGTGGCAAGCCCGGCTCGAACAGGGACCATATATGCTAGAGGGAGAAATCCCTAGGTCTGTAACTCTACTAATTGGTTGTGCGGGACAGAATACTTCTCCCAATCACTGGGCTTAGGGCTATGGGGGCGGGAGGAGGAGCTGCGATGGCCGGCCATGTTGGAATGGATTTTTCTGAGCGCGCTCCGATGGATACTCGCCGTGGGAGGATGGTGTGGTTTGGATCTAAGAATCCCCATCCCTTTAATAGACAGTTTACTTACATTCGCTCGACACGTGGAAGATAGCCCTTATTGGGCGCAGAAGCCAAGAAGTGCAACATTTATGGGGAGCCGGACACTACTTAGCAGATATTCAGAATTTGGAGAAGAACCCACCTTGCAATGCCGAAGACAATCTGCGCGCCGGACTCATTGTCATTGAAGCCTGGTTCGGGGGCTACTAAGGGAGTCCTGGATTAGGGAGTCTCCGGACAGCCGGACTATATCCTTTGGCCGGACTGTTGGACTATGAAGACACAAGATTGAAGACTTCGTCCCGTGTCCGGATGGAACTTTCCTTGGCGTGGGAGGAAAGCTTGGAAATACGGATATGTAGATCTCCTCCCTTGTAACCGACTCTGTGTAACCCTAGCCCCCTCTGGTGTCTATATAAACCGGAGGGTTTAGTCCATAGGACAACAACAATCATACCATAGGCTAGCTTCTAGGGTTTAGCCTCTACGATCTCATGGTAGATCAACTCTTGTAATACTCATATCATCAAGATCAATCAAGTAGGACATAGGGTATTACCTCAATCAAGAGGGCCTGAACCTGAGTAAACATCGTGTCCCCCGCCTCCTGTTACCATCCACCTTAGACACACAGTTCGGGGCCTCCTACCCGAGATCCGCCGGTTTTGACACCGACACCCGCAACTAACTCATTAGTTGCATTGCTTGCAAGGATTATAGTGATGTGCATTGCTGAGAGGGCCCAGAGATACCTCTTCGACAATCGGAGTGACAAATCCTAATCTCGATCTATGCCAACTCAACAAGTACCATCGGAGACACCTGTAGAGCACCTTTACAATCACCTAGTTACGTTGTGATGTTTGGTAGCACACAAAGTGTTTGAGGGAGTCCTGGATTAGGGGGTCTCCGGACAGCCGGACTATATCCTTTGGCCGGACTGTTGGACTATGAAGATACAAGATTGAAGACTTCGTCTTGTGTCCGGATAGGACTCTACTTGGCGTGGAAGGCAAGCTAGGCAGTACGGATATGTATATCCCCTCCTTTGTAACCGACCTTGTGTAACCCTAGCCCCTTCCGGTGTCTATATAAACTGGAGGGTTTTAGTCCGTAGGACAACATACAATCATACCATAGGCTAGCTTCTAGGGTTTAGCCTCTCTGATCTCGTGGTAGATCAACTCTTGTAATACTCATATCATCAAGAATAAATCAAGCAGGACGTAGGGTTTTACCTCCATCAAGAGGGCCCGAACCCTGGGTAAAACATCGTGTCCCCTGCCTCCTGTTACCATCTGCCTTAGACACACAGTTTGGGACCCCCTACCCGTGATCCGCCGGTTTTGACACCGACATTAGTGCTTTCATTGAGAGTTCCTCCGTGTCGTCGCCGTTAGGCTTGATGGCTCCTACGATCATCGATAGCGATGCAGTCCAGGGTGAGATTTTTCTCCCCAGACAGACCTTTGTGTTCGATGGCTTCGCACTTCGGGCCAACTCGCTTGGCCATCTGGAGCAGATCGAAAGTTATGCCCCTGGCCACCAGGTCAGGTTCGGAAGCTTAAACTACACGGCCGATATCCGCGGAGACTTGATCTTCGACGGATTCAAGCCCCTGCCTTGTGCGCCATGCGGTCACGATGAGTACGATTTAGCTCTACCATCGGACCGTATTCAGGAGATCGCACCGGCAGCCGCTCTGACCCTCAATTCGGAGCTAGTTTCGCCATCCGTGGACGGGTGGATAGACCCCATTGCGGAGGCCGTACCCTCTGCGGCGATCGAGCCGAATATCGACCTTACCCTTCATAAGAGCCATGTTGCCAAACTGTCGGATCCTTCTCCGGCCACGGACTCCGAACCGCCTGCGCCAGTTCCTTTCGAATCCGGTTGGGCGCCGATCATGGAGTTTACCTCCGCGGATATTTTTTAGCACTCGCCCTTCGGTGACACACTGAACTCATTAAGGTCTCTTTCCTTGTCAGAAGGATCCTGGCCGAACTACATCCGGTAGGATTGGGATGCGGATGACGAAGAAATTCGCCGCCCACCCACCACCCACTTAGTAGCCACTGTCGATGACTTAACCGACATGCTCGACTTCAACTCCGAAGACATCGATGGTATGGACGATGACGCGGGAGTCGAAGAGGAACCATTGCCCACAGGGCACTGGACAACCACCTCATCATATGATATATACATGGTGGACACACCCAAAGAAGGCAATGTCGACGAGACAACGGAGGATGACCCCTCCAAGAAGCAACCCAAGCGCCGGCGTCAGCGGCGCCGCTCTAAGTCCCGCCAGGGCAAAAGTGGTGATGCCGGCATCGGAGATAATAGCACTCCGGACAGTGCCGAAGACAACAACAATCCCCTCCGGCAAGACTTAGAACGGGAGGATGGAGAGCCAGCCCTCCTGAGAGAGCGGCAGACGGAGAGGCGGAGGATGATAATTACGTGCCCCCTTCTGAAGACGAGGCAAGCCTCGGCGATGACGAATTCGCCGTGCTAGAGGATCCCGTCAAACAAGAACGCTTCAAGCGCCGGCTTATAGCCACGACAAATAGCCTTAAGAAAAAGCAGCAGCAGCTTCAAGCTGATCAAGATTTGCTAGCTGACAGATGGACTGAAGTCCTGGCGTCCAAAGAGTATAAACTCGAATGCCCCTCCAAGAGTTACCCAAAATGCAGGTTGCTACCCCGAATGGAGGAGGAAGCACCAAAACCTACATCCCCGACGTATGACGCGGCTGATCGGCCACCTCGTGGCCGCGACAGAGAGACATTCCAGCCAAAAGCTCAGCCCGCACCCCAACGTCATTCAAATAAAAAGGCATGGGGAAATACGCCAGACCCGCGAGACATATTGGAGGACAAAGCAAAACATGCAAGATCGATCTACGGATCACGAGGGCGCGCCACTATGCGAGACGATAATCGTGACGCCGGATACATTAAAAGTAAGTCCGGCCGGGCCGAACACAATGGTCAAGACTCATTCGAGCTGCGTCGTGATATAGCCGAGTACAAAGGCGCCGCACACCCCTTATGCTTCACATACGAAGTAATGGATCATCAAATCCCAGAGGGTTTCAAACCCGTAAATATAGAATCATACGACGACACAACAGATCCTGCGGTATGGATCGAGGATTTCCTCCTGCACATTCACATGGCCCGCGGTGATGACCTACACGCCATCAAATACCTCCAACTCAAACTCAAAGGACCAACTCGGCATTGGCTCAACAGCTTGCCAGCAGAGTCCATTGGCTGTTGGGAAGATCTGGAAGCCGCATTCCTCGACAACTTTCAGGGCACTTACGTGCGACCACCAGATGTCGATGACTTGAGCCACATAATTCAACAGCCAGAGGAATCGGCTAGGCAATTATGGACACGGTTCCTAACAAACAAAATTGAAATCGTTGATTGTCCGGATGCAGAGGCCCTAGCAGCTTTCAAGCACAACATCCGCGATGAGTGGCTAGCCCGGCACCTTGGTCAGGAAAAGACGAAATCTATGGCAGCCCTCACGACACTCATGACCCACTTTTGCGCGGGAGAAGATAGCTGGCTGGCTCGCTGTAATAACATATCAAAGAACCATGGTACTTCGGATACCAAGGACGGCAATGGCAGGTCACGTCACAACAAGCATAAGCGCCACATTAATAGCGACAATACCGAGGATACGACAGTCAATGCCGGATTCAAAGGCTCTAAACCCGGCTAGCGGAAAAATCCATTCAAAATAAGCACTCTGGGCCCGTCCAGTTTGGACCATATACTCAATCGCTCGTGTCAAATACACGGCACCCCCGATAAGCCGGCCAACCACATCAACAGGGACTATTGGGTGTTCAAGCAGGCCGGCAAGTTAAATGCCGAAAGCAAAGATAAGGGGTCACATAGCAATGACGAGGAGGATCCCCGGCAGCCGAACACCGGAGGATAGAAGAGGTTCCCCCCACAAGTGTGGACGGTGAACATGATATACGCAACCCACACCCCCAAGAGGGAGCGGAAGCGTGCGCTCTGGGACGTATATGCGTTGGAGCCAGTCGCCCCCAAGTTCAACCCATGGTCCTCCTGTCCAATCACCTTCGATCGCAGGGCCGCCGCACTGGCATCCGTCATGGTGGATTCGCCGCACTGGTCCTAGACCCAATCATTGACGGATTTCACCTCACTCGAGTCCTAATGGACGACGGCAGCAGCCTGAACCTGCTTTATCAGGCACAGTGCGCAAAATGGGTATAGACCCCTCAAGGATCAAACCCACTAAAACGACCTTTAAAGGCGTCATACCAGGTGTAGAGGCCCATTGCACAGGCTCAGTGACACTGGAAGTGGTCTTCGGATCTCCGGATAACTTCTGAAGCGAAGAATTAATCTTCGACATAGTCCCATTCCGCAGTGGCTACCATGCACTGCTCGGGCGGACCACATTTGCAAGATTTAATGCGGTACCGCATTATGCATATCTCAAGCTCAAGATGCCAGGACCTCGGGGGGTCATCACAGTCAATGGAAACACAGAGCACTCTCTCCGCATGGAGGAGCACACTGCGGCCATCGCAGCAGAAGCGCAAAGCAGCCTCTTAAGGCAATCCACTAGTTCGGCAATTAAGGACCCGGACAACTTCAAGCGCGCCCGGAGTAATCGGCAACTGGACCGCCTGGCACGTCCCGAACTCGCATAGCAATGCGGCCCCCACCCCGGCCCCAGCCAAATGGCGAAATTCGTGCCACGCGTACATAATTACACATTAAAAATACCATGGGCACAGGCAGGGAGGGGGGCATAACTACGGCACGCCCCAATACGCGGCTTAAACCGCACTAGGGGTTTCCCGCTTTGTTATTTTTCTCTTTCAGGACTTTAATCTCTGGAAACCCTGTCCGGCAGCATGATTGCCAAACACATGATGCAGCAACCAAGGAGGTAGAAAGTTACGTCACACCACCGAACTCCCAGGTGGATTACGATAACGAGTGAAATATTTGATTTAATACTATTCCTCAGCTTGCCCTTGGAAGGGACATGTCAAACAATCCTACTTTTTGCTTATCGCACTACTTGTATCATTCTGCTTTAATGCACCTTTTTGAATAAACAATGCATAGCATTAAGACTATTATTGCATTCCTCCTTTTTTTATATATGTTCATTCACGACATCTAGCACCCGTACACTCTAGTACGGCCAATACGCTAGGGGATTAAGCATACCCCATAATATGACGTGAGAAGTCCGAACACTTTTGACAGTGCGGCACCCCGAACTTATAGCATTATATGCATCAGCTCCGAATCATGTCTTGGGTCAATAGTTGGGTTTGCCCGGCTCCCATGTTTTGGTACCTTACGTTCCGCTATATCGGCTAAGGTAGCACTGGGAGAACTACTGCGATTGTGCCCCGATTCTGCTGGGCTAAGCACCTCGGTAGATAAAGATAAAACTGACTGTCATGATAAGGCGAGAGACTGGTCGCTGTTCGAGAGGTTTCAAGTCCTTAAAGACTTATGCCGCTTAGAGAGAGGAGTCGGCCCTATCCGGCTTAAGGCATGTATCGCACCCCGAATTCGGCCTTCCGAATACTAGGGGCTTTGTCGAAATTTAAAATTATAGAATTCTATGGCTAAGTGAGAGTGATAACGCATTATGGTTCGATTGCCTTGTTCGTTGTGCTGAGCACCTCCCTCGAAGGACCCAACAATGGGAACAAGAGTGCTCAGGTTTATCCCGAACACCCCAGCACTCGTGGCATGGGGGCAGAAGCCGACGACTAGCCATCTCTCAGATTTGATAAACAGCCGAACAGAAGGTAATATTTTAAATTCAGACAAGCATTGCATAGCGCATATGAACAAGTTTTCATAATACAGGATCACACAAGCAAGTTTACTCAAATATTACATCTTTCGTACACTCGTCCGCTACGAGACGGGCACCCTTCAGGACACCCTCATAGTACATCCCGGGGTGGCGATGCTCCTTGCCCTGCGATGGCCCTTCCTTCACCAGCTTCACGGCGTCCTGTAACACCCTCGATGCGACTATATCTCCCACGTGTCGAGGCACGACTTAGAGGCATAATCGCATTGAAGGCATATGTCGCAAGTTAGGCAATCTTCACAACATCCCATGTATATGAATAATAAAGGGGAGATAACATAGTTGGCTTACACTCGCCACGTTAATCAAGGTACAAAAATAACATTACATCAACCAAACGCTCATGGCCCGACTACGACGCCAAAATAAAAGAGAACCCAACACGCGACACGGTCCCAATCACCCCCAACTGGGCACCACTACTGATCATCGGGAAAGGAAACATAGTAACGTTGAGAGTCTTCGTCGAACTCCCACTTGAGCTCATACGCGTCTGCTGGAGCGGAATCATCAGGCCCTGCATCTGGTGTAATAGTAATCTGTGAGCCACAGGGACTCAGCAATCTCGCACCCTCGCGATCAAGACTATTTAAGCTTATAGGTTGGCAAGATAAATATAAGTGGAGCTGCAGCAAGCGACTAGCAAGTATGGTGGCTAACTTATTCGCAAAAGAGAGCGAGAAGAGGAGGCAAAGCGCGAGCGAGAAACTAGAGAGCAACCTGCGCAAACATTACTCCAACACCGTGTCCACTTCCTGGACTCCGCCGAGAAGAGGCCATCACGGTAACACACTCAGTTGATTCATTTTAATTAATTAAGGTTCAAGTTATCTACAACCAGACATTAACAAATTCCCATCTGCCCATAACCGCGGGCACGGCTTTCGAAAGTTCAAATCCCTACAGGGGAGTCCCAACTTAGCCCATGACAAGCTCTCACGGTCAACGAAGCAATAGACCTCCTCCCAAGACATTCCGATCAGACTCGGTATCTCGGTAATTCAAGACACTTCGATAGGTTAAAACAAGACCAACAACACCGCCCGAATGTGCTGACAAATCCCGATAGGAGCTGCACATATCTCTTTCTCAGGGCACACTCAGATTGTCTTAGGTACGGGTAGGCCAGCCCAGAGTTGCCCCTGGTGGCCACCGGCAGCTGACAGGTGGACCAACACTCAGAGGAGCACTGGCCCGGGGGGGGGGGTTAAAATAAGATGACCCTTGAGTCTGCAGAACCCAAGGGAAAGAAAAGGCTAGGTGGAAAATGGTAAAACCAAGGTTGGGCATTGCTGGAAAAGTTTTAATCAAGGAGAAATATCAAGGGGTTCCCATTTTAACCCAACCGCGTAAGGAACGCAAAATCCGGGAACATAACACCGATATGACGGAAACTAGGGCGGCAAGAGTGGAACAAAACACTAGGCGACAGGCCGAGCCTTCCACCCTTTACCAAGTATATAGATGCATTAAAATAACATAGCAATATAATGATATCCCAACAAGTAAATAAATGATGTTCCAACAAGGAACGGCCTCCAATCTTCACCGGCACTAGCAACGCTATAAGAGGGGCTGAGCAAAGCGGTAATATAGCCAATCAACGGTTTGCTAGGACAATGGTGGGTTGGAGGTTTGACATGGCAATTTGGGAGGCTTGCAAGCAAGTGGTAGGCATCGCAGCATTGGCATAGCAAAAGAGCGAGCAAACTAGCATAGCAAAAATGCAAATGACAAACAAATCTCAGACTTAGTGAAATTAACACTTGTCTGGAATTTCAGATCAGGTAGCTCTCTTCGGAGCAACAAAACTACATGCTACAGGATCTGAACATGATAAAGTAAAGCATGGCATGGAGCTACTCAAGGAGCTTAACAAAAGTCCCTTAGTGACCTTGAGCCAAAAGGGATTAGAAAATACAATTGCAAGCACGTGAACATAGCAAAAACATAATCAATTTTCAGATTTAGTGAAAAACTCACACATGCTGAAATATAACTCAAGTAGGCATGTTTACGAGCTCGATGCACTCACTACGGTGCAAGTCATGGAAAGACAAGCATACAGCTATCAAGAAGGCACAAAATTCAAGCTAGACATGGCAAAAACAATAGCATAGCATACACGGATCAACTACAACATCATCGGCAAAATTGCAAACAAGTTGACAATCTGCCCAGATTCACAAAATAGCAAAAGTAGAGCTCGATTGACTCAAGCTAAGGTGCTCCATAATTGCAAACAAAGACATGGATGGATAGAGCACTACAATATTAACAAAACATCCTTACTGATCATCCTCAAAAGAGGCACGGATCACTAGGAAACAACATGAACATATGGCATCATGAAATAAACAGCCACAGGACTTAGTGAAATCACTAAGTCCCTGAAAACAGAATTAGCAAGTGCACCACTTTGCAAGCTTGCACAAGTCACCACACACATCCTAAAAATACATGGGTTGCACCTCTGGAAATATGACAAAACCCTTAACAAAACACATGTAGAGCATCCGGGCATAGCATGCACACAATAATCATGGCGAAAATGACAAAAGTGCTAAACGGAGTAGCAGATCTGACAATAATCTCAAGTAGACCTCTTCTAATAGCATTTCGGGCATCAAGATTAGCTCAAATGAAAATGATGCAATGGGATGAAATTATGTACTTTCTGAGATGAACATTTTCATATGCTATATGCATGAATCGGAGCTATGGTTGCAAAGTTATGGGGCCACGAACAGAGGCACTTGGATCTGCAATTTTGGGAGTTAGAGAAAAAATGACCTAGGGTTCCAGATCTGCACGCAAACCGAGGTGGCGGCGCGAGCACTGTTCACTGGCATTGACGGAGCTCGCCGGAGCGGGATGACAGCGGCGAGGTGCTCCCGGGCCGGACCTCACCGGATACGACCGGCGGGGAGCCGGAGAGGCGGCGGGGGAGGCACGGCCGGCAGGCGCGGGGCGTGGTGCGGCGCCGGCGAAGGAGATGCGGCAAGGTGGCAGCGCGCGGCGGCGTGCAGCGGCCGGCGGGGTCCGGTCGCTGGAGGCGGAGACGGGCGCGGGCG